>NW_028145563.1:0-52067 GCF_977016875.1 Pavona decussata
CATATGCCTGAAGCCCTTCCATAAACTCACCTAGGGAGAGTAATTTTCTGCTGACAATGCTTATGACAACAGAGCCAATGATGTCATCCATCATGTCCTCCTTGATTGGGCCGGTGTATCCGTGGTCAACAATGATGTCCTTATAATTGACAAGATCATCCTTGATTTTTTCAATCTGCCCCCTCTCTGGTTGTGTCAGGTGGTGCTCTGGATCAAGACTTCTTAGGTCAACATTTGGATTCACCAACATGTCATAAGTTGCCTCTTCCAAGAAGGATGGTGGTGGCCCACTTTGTGCAAGACTTGTTGCAACAATCTCTCCAACCGTTCTAAAATTTCCATTCTGAATGAATAGTGTTGAATGCACTGGACTTCCATTTGGAAACATGATCTTTGCAATATCACTGATTACATCAGCAAAAAATTCTCTAGACAAGGCGCCAGTGTCTATACCTTCCTTTCCTAAGTACTTTATGTTAACTTTGTACTCTGCAGGCTTCATCTTCCTTTCACGCTGCCACAAATGAATCACACGGTTTAGACTTATTCCTCTTCTTGTTGTCAAAAAGAGAAGACAATCCTCAACAACTTTCTCTTGCAAGACTTTCACAACTGATGCAGGGCCAGTTACAGCAGCACATGGCGCTGGTACAACATCACATATATCTTCATGATCATCATCATTATCATTGTTAATGCTATTGTGTAGAGCTAGAGCCATCTCATGGTCACTTCTTATCTGGACACTGCTATATTCTCTATCATCATTGGCAATGCTTTCATCTCTAGGTGATTGTCCATTAGTTCCTGGATTCTCAAACACAGAGTCTAGAATGACAACAGCATTCTCATCATCATCACCATCCATGCACTTGCTTTTTCCCACTTCTTCTTCAGCATATCCACCACATTCATGCAAATGAAAATCTGATTTGGTGCAGATATACAAAGTTATTCTCTTGAAGTCCTTTCCAAGCTCTTGTTGGTATCGTTCAAGAGTAAAAAACTCTTTATGTGTGCCAGGAAGAAAAACTGCTTCTTGGAAATCCTCGAGCAGTAGGATATATTCTTCATCTTCACAATAACAATCGCTCTTATATGCTTTCCATTTGGTCAAGGCTTTTTGTAGGAAAGTTGCTGGAGGATCTTTCTTATTTGCCCTTAATGCTAAACGTTTCCCATGCTTCTTCTTGAGACAATCACCCTTGGGACTCCATTCAGCTAACCCAATGTAAATAATAACTTCACTATTGTGATTTGCTGGTGTTTCAGTGGCCTTTTTCCCTTTTCCTTTCTTTGTCACGCTTTCTTTCCTTTCTTGACCTTTCAACCGTTTGTAAGTGGTGAAACTATGTACACGACCAAATGACCCACTTGGACCTGGTTCAGATTCTTTTGCCGGAGCTGAAGGAAGATTCTGTACCTGGCTAAATGAGCCACTTGGGCCTGGGTATGATTCTTTTGTAAGGGCTTTAGGAAGAACAGAAATTATATCATTGCTTAAATTGATTAGTTAAAGAAGTGCTGATGTTTCTATTAAATCATTCCACACAATTTACTTTTTGAAACTCCCTTTAGAGTGACAGTTGGATATACATTCAATGAAGAGGGCAGAATCTCTTAGCAGATCACTAGTCAATGAAAATTTAACTTGTATTTGCTCTTGTGAGTATGTTAAGTGTCAATGATCAATGAAAATGGTAATGACTCAGTCAATTCATCCCCCCCCCCCCCAAACAGGCAATTGTTAACAGTGGTCTACCTGGGGGTGAGGCATTTGTCAATTTGTTGAACTGTGGGGAATTTCACATTTTCGCTAGTTAAAGCAAGATAACTCTCTATTTTATAATTTGAGCTCTTGAAAAAAAAGAGCACTGCATATTAAACTAAGGTCTGATCAGTTCAAAAAGTCCAGTATAGTAAACCTTTTTACTAGCCCCCTCCTTATACATGTAGATACAGCTTTACTATTATATGATTTTTCCTGTCTTGATGACCGTAGTTAAAGTTATGATTTGTGTAGAGGACTTAAAGGGCAAAAATCCCACTTTTGTGAGAGACTAGTGACACTAGTCTCGAAATAAGGACCTGGAAAAGATGCATGGAGATGTTGAAGCTAAATGTGGAATGGAATGTGCCTGTTTGTATTGCTCTAGTATTATGTGAAGGTACAGTAGAGGTTTATTTAATCAATACCACACTGCATCATATGAGCCAAGTGTCAGAATAATAATGTCTTTCAATTAATTTTTATGGTTGCATTCCCCTCGTTTCCTAATTGGAATCGGCGGTTTTGACGTTTTAAAAGAAAATTCTTTTCGGTCCTGTAACTTTCTGAGATGCACCGCGGGTTCTTTCTCTGATGAGAAAATGACTAATGCCCGAAGTCGTAGAACTCAGCTGACAGCATAACCTCTAACACAGTATCAAATGTAACCTTAACAGTTTAAGGTAAGCTGCTCTATCGCCTAAACTTAATTAAGCTTAAGCTTGTGGGATCCCGCTAGCCTATCGTTCAATTTTGAAATGTTTGTTTCAGTCACCAAAATGAATTAGATCAGCGGGGCATCGTATAATTCGCTCGTTTTCAACGTCAAACGCGACAATTTTCAAAGTAATTTTGAGAAGTATAGTGATTAAAGACTTACCTAATCCACAATGTGTACAGAACTGTTGTGAATTCATTGTGGACGAACCACAATGTCCACAAAACATCTCTCCAAAGCTCGATCAAGATTGACCTCCACAAAAAGTCCCGCCACAAACAATGTGCTCCATCTGCATTGTGGGTTATTACCCAGATGGCAATGGGCCTCTGGAATCCAAGGCGACTATTTCCAGTTCTTAGACAGGTTGAAAAAAATTGTGGTGATAAAATTGAAATTGCCGTGAATGAAGTTGAAATTGCCGTGGTGAAATTGAAATTGCCGTGAATGAAGTTGAAATTGCCGTAGTGAAATTGAAATTGAAATTGCCGTGAACGAAGTTGAAATTGCCGTGGTGAAATTGAAATTGCCGTGACGAAGTTGAAATTGCTGTGGTGAAATTGATATTGCCGTGACCAAGTTGAAATTGCCGTGATGAAATTGAAATTGCCGTGACGAAATTGAAATTGCCGTGACACTTTTGGGCCACGGTATAAAAAGGCTGTTTACTTACATTTCGACTTGGGGAGAAGTCATTTTTGTCTACAAAATGCAAAGAGAGTTTTTCACTCGTAAGTTTTGTTTCTCATTTAATTAAAAGTAAAAACAAATTGGCGGTCAAAATCAGTAAACACAACTTAGCCGTAAGTTTTTCGCTTTTTGGAGTTCAAAAGCGCTTGAAATTGCTAGATATGTGCTTTTTCGTGTTCGTGATAGAAGGCATCAAGCCCTCAGACCATATTCTAACGAAAACTTTCTTTTCTCATACAATAATTTATAACTCTGTACTCACCTTGATCGCAGTACGTGAAATTCCTTGCCTACACACCGTCGCCAGCTTACGACGGTGGGAAGCGAGAGCACACTTGTCTCGTCCCAGTCCTAATTTTCGTCTCGTCCGTAGTCCGTAGTCGCCGTATCTTAAAGTCCCTACAATCAACTATTCGGGGTTGTGTGACATGTGGCAACTTGAATTCCTTTTTCTGTCTTGGATTTCTTTGCGCTTTTTGCCCCATCGCATAGACATCTTCTGTTGGATGCATGGCCTTCAGCTGTTGAGCGGTGCACTCACTTGCGCGGCAAATATCCACGCAGCTCTTAAGAGGAAGCTTGCTTTGTTGGAAAAGGCGCTTCCTAACACAGTTGTCGCAGATTCCAACAATGATCCTATCTCAAATGAAATCATTTGCGAGCTCTCCATAATTACACGTCTTCACGAGGGAATGCAGAGAAGCGACGTATGTTTCAGTAGACTCACCGGCTTCCTGATCTCGTTTATTGAAGCAGTACCTCTCATTTGTTTGATTTGTTTCCCTGACTCAGAAGGTCTCCAGTTTCTGCAGAACAATGTCTATGTTCATCTTGTCTGTTTCGCTTTTGAACAACAGCCCATCATAAATTTCCAATGCATCTGGACCGATTCAAGTTAGGAGCATTGCTTTTTGGAGCTCGTTGTTTTCGTTGCGAAGTCTGGAGGCGATCTCATAATTTGTCCACATCCTTTTGAATTTTTTCCAGTTTGTGGCCAAGTTTTCCTTTAGTTCCAACTTCGGTGGAAGCAGAATGTTGACTTGTATAAGTTGTCGGGGCTGAGAAGTGTCTGGCGTGGATCCGCCTGTTTTGTCCGAATTTGGCATATTTCAGTGGTGATTTGTCGTCGACTTTTTGGTGGTTTCTCAACAAAGAATAACAGCGAAGCGGCACGGCAAATGTATGCTCTATTTTGACACCATGTAAAGATACTGGCGAGAATATCAACCTAAAAAGTGTGCTTTACTTCACAAAGCCGAGTTGTTACAAGATTGAGCAATAGTTGGCTTCACACTACAAGCTAAGTTAGTTTCAAGTAGGCACTTGATTCAAGTGCACTTGAAAATCTCAAGTCGCACTTTAGAAAACTTGGCTTCACACCTGGTGACAAAGTATACACTTGAAGCACAAGCTGTCAATCATCTTTCGCGGTAAAATCAGAAATGCGATTGCTTGCACGGGAAATCATGGAGCCTGTGCAATGGAAAAACGTTTTATGTTGTTTACTCTTTATTTTGTCTTTAATTTTAACCCAGAGAGCTTTAACATTGCAAGAAATGCATAGGTTCCATATTGTTTACAAGAACTTTGCGACAACACAAAAAAACAGGCGACATCTTCTGTATTTGTCGAGAATGGTTCAGCAAAGGGTTTTCGGCAAAGAAATCGCCACAGGGTTTGGGCATGGCCTCGTCCACAAAATTGGTTTAGACTGCTTTTAGCTAACCGCGACATGGATCCGCTTTGGAAAATGCATTTCCGCGTGACTCGTCCAACGTTCATCGCTTTGTGTGATTTGGTACGCGGAGACCTACAGAAGCAGCACACAAGAATGCATTCACCTGTTAGCGTCGAAGAAAGAGTTGGCGTAGCGCTCTGGAGGCTAGCAACAGGGGATAGCTTCAAAAGCTGTGGACTGCAATTTGGACTTGGGATGTTTACTGCTAAAACTATCCGTTCCGAATTCGAACTTTCCCTTCTATGACGAAAAGATCAGTTTATCAAGTTTCCACTAACGGGGCAAGAGTCAAAGGAACTGATGGGCGAGTTTGAAGAGGAATACAAGATTCCGCAAATAGTTGCTGCCATAGACGGTTGTCACATCGAAATAAACGCACCTCCAGATAACCATGAGGACTACTTCAATAGGAAGCAGCATTACAGTGTCAATTTACAGGCCATAGTTAACTGTAGTTTGAAATTCATTCATGTTAGCTTTGGGTATCCTGGAAGCATACATGATGCCAGGGTATTGAGATTAAGTGGCCTCTTTGATTTAGGAGAAAACGAACAAATTTTAACATCACCAAAGAAAATTGTCAGTGGTACAGAAATCCCCCCTCTCATTATAGGAGACAGCGCTTATCCACTGTTGAAGTGGCTTGTCAAACCTTATCCTGATAGAGGGAATCTTACACCAGATGAACGTGAATTTAACAAAAAGCTAAGTGCTGCAAGGTCTGTTGTTGAAAGAGCATTTGGCATGCTCAAGGGACGCTGGCGGTTGCTGTTAAAGAAAGTTGAGCAACAAACCAGAACACTCACTAAAACTGTTCTTGCTGCATGTGTTTTACATAACATCTGTGTCGATCACGGTGACTTGTATGATTGCAGCGATAGCGATTCAGATGACAGTGATTCCGAAGATGACAACGAAGGGTCATTACGGGAGGGCGGTGCTGAAGTAAGAGAAGCACTAAAGAACTTTGTGTGGGATAACTTGTAATATCACTTGAGTGTGTTGAATTTACTAATAACTGAGTTATCCCGTAAAAACATCAAAATTGTTTGTCTTTTTTCGGAGGGAAAAGAAACATAGAAACAAGTTTGATTTGTTTGTTGTTTAATTCATTGACCTTGTTGGGTTTCCTTCCCCACGGCCGCGTTTCCGCGTCTGTTACAACTTGTGTTATGAAACGACTACTGAAAATGGGTTAAAACTGTAACAAGCAGGAAAAGTGCATACTAGTAATTTATTAAAAGTTGAGGCTTATCAAATGTCAACAGATGAATAATTATAATGACGGAAATTCAGTCATGTCCGTTTATAAGCATGAGCTTAATTTTAGGATGAATTTAAAAAACAAACGGAAACGTTCAAATGACAAATTCTCAGAAAAAACGTAAACAGTTCAGGAACAAACGTTCATTGGCGCTATTTCTTCATAAAATCCTTCATTATATCTTTAAATCCGGATAAAAGAGACGCTGTTTGTTCCATTTGCATCTTCTGGTTCTCTTCGAACATTTTCATTGACTTTTCAAACCTTTCATTTTCTAGTTTAAGACTTTTCTCCCACATTTCTTTGAACCCTGCACTCCAGTCATCTGTGCCTTTAGCTTCTTCACTTTTTCCTCGTTTCTTCTTCCGTGATTCCTCTCCATGCACTTGGTTGATGCCACGTTTCACGCCAGCACTTGTTGAAGGCCTGTCCTCGTTTTCCGAGCTAGCGGCACTTGCGGCACTGGAAGAAATGAGTTGTGGAGTACTGCTGGCATCAGACGATTTTGGAATGAAAGAAGAACTCTCAATTTCCATCTTGGCGGGATCTACACTGTCACGGTAGCCCATAGTTTGGTCAAAAATACTGTAATAGGGAAAGTTCTCCTTGATTTTATTCAGGCCTTCTTCGCCAGTTTTGCTTGCTTTGAGTTTTAGCTGCTTGAATTCATATTCTAAATTTTGCTGTCTCTTCTTCACTTGTGGCAAAGTACGTTCGCTTCCATCACAGCTGCGTTTGAATTCCTCGAAAATCTCGTTCCAAATCGCAGTACGCGCTTTGTTGGAGGCTCCTTTCAGTCTTTCAAACCGAGGAGCCCACGCATGAAGAAGATGTTTCGACTCCTGCACGGACCAATCCGCAGCTTTGGGTTTTTCTTTCTGTTTTTCTTTTCCTTTTCCTTTGGATGATTCAGAGGCTGTTGTGTTTGTACCAGTCGGTGTGGGAAACTGTACTTGTTGAAGGAGTTGTTGCTGTGCAAATAAATCCAGGTTGGAAAAGTTGCTGGTTTTGCAGAACCGCATTTGGTGCTGGATGAAACGAAAATCGATGGTTCATGCTGTCTCTAAAGATGAAATTCAAATAAGATCGTAAGTTTAACTATTTGTATCGGCTTTTCCTTGGTTTTTTTTTTTATGTTTACTTACAAAAAAGACTGTTCCATGGACTCCTCAAACTGTGAGGCGTATCTCCAGCCATCCATTTTGTTTTTTTTCGGATTGATTTTAGTTCACGGCAAAATGTTTATGTCCTGGCACAGCAGCACGTGGCTTTCAGTTGGTTTCCCTTTTCCTATTGGTCAAGTACGTTCTCAAGTGTGGTGTTGGCCATACTTGGCGGCGTACTTCGGCTTCTTTGAACTACGAACGTTTCCATGGTCACTAAGTAAAGTTCAAGTTGGTAGGTTTTACCCCTTCACACTCAAAGTAGGTTTCAAGTGCACTTAGATTATACTTACAAGGTCTAGTGTGAAGCCCCCAAATGTAACCCGAGAAATATACGTCACATGCCGTGAGCTATCCTACGACTGGAAGTCACACGTCTATTAGCAATGTTCTGTTCTGTTGCTACACTTCTCCATTAGCTTGAGGCCAGAGAGGTGGAGATGTTTGGTGTTGGACCCCATGACTAGCTATGAAACTTTCAAATTCTTTTGATACAAACTGAGATGCATTGTCCGACTTGAGACTGAATGGGTAACCATACTGGGTAAAATATTTTTGCAAGTTATTAGTTAGGGAAATTATTTTTGTATAGGGTTAACCTTACAATTTCCCTATTCAGGATGTTTTTGTATTTGTGTTGAAGCCTCCTGAAGAAAATGTTACCTTATGTTATGTTATGTTATGTTAAGATTGGCATTAGCGCTTCGATCATCTTCTGAGATGTGGTTGAATGGACGATAACTACTTCAAAGAATCGGCTGTAGTAATCCACTACTACCAGTAAGTTCTCTCCAGAGGGAAGTGGTCCTAGGACATCAATAGCCACATCTTGCCAGGGTCCTGATAGTGGTTCTACTCGTTGCATTGGCTCAGGTGCAAGAAATTATCCCTCTACTTTACATCCATGGCAATTTTTGCAAACTTATTCAGCATCACAGTCCATTTTGGGCCACCAGACTTTGCTTCTTAGCTGATTTTTCATCTTCACGACTCTTTGATGACCTTCATGTGCTAAGCGCAGCACTTCACTTCTGAGGCTTTGTGGAATAACCATTCTCATTCCCCGCATCACTAACTTTCCCAGTATGCAAAGTTCATATTTCACACTTGTGTAATGAGGCAGTTTCCACTGTGACCAATCTCCGGTTTGTATGTAGTGTCTAACACTACACAGTTCAGGATCATTTTCAGATTCCCTTTCTACTTCCTTTGCAGTCATAGCTCCTGGTGTGATTTCTTGCGCTACAACTTTAACAAAGTCAGCCTCCTCACCACTGCAATCTTTCTGATCCACAGAGTTCAATCTTGAAAAGGGCGTCTGCAATATTAGTCTTGCCAGGACAAAAGATCACATTAAAATTGTAGGCTTGCAGGCGAAGGACCCAGCACTACATCCTTGCAGAAGGTTTAGATGACTTGTTATAGATGTACTGTAGAGGTTTATGGCCAGTTTCCAACTCAAACTCTCGGCCGAAAACATTTCCATTCCACAGGCTCCGACATAGGGATAACACACCCTGTGACTTGGATTTACAACTTTGCAATTGTGGTTGAACTTCACACTTATTTTCAAACCGTTGCGAGTAATTTCTCGGTGTCGTTGCCCAGTTAACCACTTCATAACCCCTGCTGCACTTAGGTCGGGTTCCTCATACCTCTCTCCATCTACTGAAATACCATCTTCTCCACTAACTTCCAAACCACAATCATAATTCCAGGCCACTGCTGAGGAATAGCCAGTTATCTCTTCATCTTCCAGCATGTAGAGAAAGTCCTGAAAGTTATCTAGAACTTGCTCCTCTGCAGTTCTCTCGGGGGTTCCCATGTCAGAGAATTCTGGTTCCAAAAGCCCAACCAAGTAGTTGGCATCAACATCTTGAACAAGTCCCTTGACAAAAAGGGGCCTGCAGGACTCAGGGTTGTTTAGTAGAAGGTCCTTCAACCCATATGCCTGAAGCCCTTCCATAAACTCACCTAGGGAGAGTAATTTTCTGCTGACAATGCTTATGACAACAGAGCCAATGATGTCATCCATCATGTCCTCCTTGATTGGGCCGGTGTATCCGTGGTCAACAATGATGTCCTTATAATTGACAAGATCATCCTTGATTTTTTCAATCTGCCCCCTCTCTGGTTGTGTCAGGTGGTGCTCTGGATCAAGACTTCTTAGGTCAACATTTGGATTCACCAACATGTCATAAGTTGCCTCTTCCAAGAAGGATGGTGGTGGCCCACTTTGTGCAAGACTTGTTGCAACAATCTCTCCAACCGTTCTAAAATTTCCATTCTGAATGAATAGTGTTGAATGCACTGGACTTCCATTTGGAAACATGATCTTTGCAATATCACTGATTACATCAGCAAAAAATTCTCTAGACAAGGCGCCAGTGTCTATACCTTCCTTTCCTAAGTACTTTATGTTAACTTTGTACTCTGCAGGCTTCATCTTCCTTTCACGCTGCCACAAATGAATCACACGGTTTAGACTTATTCCTCTTCTTGTTGTCAAAAAGAGAAGACAATCCTCAACAACTTTCTCTTGCAAGACTTTCACAACTGATGCAGGGCCAGTTACAGCAGCACATGGCGCTGGTACAACATCACATATATCTTCATGATCATCATCATTATCATTGTTAATGCTATTGTGTAGAGCTAGAGCCATCTCATGGTCACTTCTTATCTGGACACTGCTATATTCTCTATCATCATTGGCAATGCTTTCATCTCTAGGTGATTGTCCATTAGTTCCTGGATTCTCAAACACAGAGTCTAGAATGACAACAGCATTCTCATCATCATCACCATCCATGCACTTGCTTTTTCCCACTTCTTCTTCAGCATATCCACCACATTCATGCAAATGAAAATCTGATTTGGTGCAGATATACAAAGTTATTCTCTTGAAGTCCTTTCCAAGCTCTTGTTGGTATCGTTCAAGAGTAAAAAACTCTTTATGTGTGCCAGGAAGAAAAACTGCTTCTTGGAAATCCTCGAGCAGTAGGATATATTCTTCATCTTCACAATAACAATCGCTCTTATATGCTTTCCATTTGGTCAAGGCTTTTTGTAGGAAAGTTGCTGGAGGATCTTTCTTATTTGCCCTTAATGCTAAACGTTTCCCATGCTTCTTCTTGAGACAATCACCCTTGGGACTCCATTCAGCTAACCCAATGTAAATAATAACTTCACTATTGTGATTTGCTGGTGTTTCAGTGGCCTTTTTCCCTTTTCCTTTCTTTGTCACGCTTTCTTTCCTTTCTTGACCTTTCAACCGTTTGTAAGTGGTGAAACTATGTACACGACCAAATGACCCACTTGGACCTGGTTCAGATTCTTTTGCCGGAGCTGAAGGAAGATTCTGTACCTGGCTAAATGAGCCACTTGGGCCTGGGTATGATTCTTTTGTAAGGGCTTTAGGAAGAACAGAAATTATATCATTGCTTAAATTGATTAGTTAAAGAAGTGCTGATGTTTCTATTAAATCATTCCACACAATTTACTTTTTGAAACTCCCTTTAGAGTGACAGTTGGATATACATTCAATGAAGAGGGCAGAATCTCTTAGCAGATCACTAGTCAATGAAAATTTAACTTGTATTTGCTCTTGTGAGTATGTTAAGTGTCAATGATCAATGAAAATGGTAATGACTCAGTCAATTCATCCCCCCCCCCCCCCAAACAGGCAATTGTTAACAGTGGTCTACCTGGGGGTGAGGCATTTGTCAATTTGTTGAACTGTGGGGAATTTCACATTTTCGCTAGTTAAAGCAAGATAACTCTCTATTTTATAATTTGAGCTCTTGAAAAAAAAGAGCACTGCATATTAAACTAAGGTCTGATCAGTTCAAAAAGTCCAGTATAGTAAACCTTTTTACTAGCCCCCTCCTTATACATGTAGATACAGCTTTACTATTATATGATTTTTCCTGTCTTGATGACCGTAGTTAAAGTTATGATTTGTGTAGAGGACTTAAAGGGCAAAAATCCCACTTTTGTGAGAGACTAGTGACACTAGTCTCGAAATAAGGACCTGGAAAAGATGCATGGAGATGTTGAAGCTAAATGTGGAATGGAATGTGCCTGTTTGTATTGCTCTAGTATTATGTGAAGGTACAGTAGAGGTTTATTTAATCAATACCACACTGCATCATATGAGCCAAGTGTCAGAATAATAATGTCTTTCAATTAATTTTTATGGTTGCATTCCCCTCGTTTCCTAATTGGAATCGGCGGTTTTGACGTTTTAAAAGAAAATTCTTTTCGGTCCTGTAACTTTCTGAGATGCACCGCGGGTTCTTTCTCTGATGAGAAAATGACTAATGCCCGAAGTCGTAGAACTCAGCTGACAGCATAACCTCTAACACAGTATCAAATGTAACCTTAACAGTTTAAGGTAAGCTGCTCTATCGCCTAAACTTAATTAAGCTTAAGCTTGTGGGATCCCGCTAGCCTATCGTTCAATTTTGAAATGTTTGTTTCAGTCACCAAAATGAATTAGATCAGCGGGGCATCGTATAATTCGCTCGTTTTCAACGTCAAACGCGACAATTTTCAAAGTAATTTTGAGAAGTATAGTGATTAAAGACTTACCTAATCCACAATGTGTACAGAACTGTTGTGAATTCATTGTGGACGAACCACAATGTCCACAAAACATCTCTCCAAAGCTCGATCAAGATTGACCTCCACAAAAAGTCCCGCCACAAACAATGTGCTCCATCTGCATTGTGGGTTATTACCCAGATGGCAATGGGCCTCTGGAATCCAAGGCGACTATTTCCAGTTCTTAGACAGGTTGAAAAAAATTGTGGTGATAAAATTGAAATTGCCGTGAATGAAGTTGAAATTGCCGTGGTGAAATTGAAATTGCCGTGAATGAAGTTGAAATTGCCGTAGTGAAATTGAAATTGAAATTGCCGTGAACGAAGTTGAAATTGCCGTGGTGAAATTGAAATTGCCGTGACGAAGTTGAAATTGCTGTGGTGAAATTGATATTGCCGTGACCAAGTTGAAATTGCCGTGATGAAATTGAAATTGCCGTGACGAAATTGAAATTGCCGTGACACTTTTGGGCCACGGTATAAAAAGGCTGTTTACTTACATTTCGACTTGGGGAGAAGTCATTTTTGTCTACAAAATGCAAAGAGAGTTTTTCACTCGTAAGTTTTGTTTCTCATTTAATTAAAAGTAAAAACAAATTGGCGGTCAAAATCAGTAAACACAACTTAGCCGTAAGTTTTTCGCTTTTTGGAGTTCAAAAGCGCTTGAAATTGCTAGATATGTGCTTTTTCGTGTTCGTGATAGAAGGCATCAAGCCCTCAGACCATATTCTAACGAAAACTTTCTTTTCTCATACAATAATTTATAACTCTGTACTCACCTTGATCGCAGTACGTGAAATTCCTTGCCTACACACCGTCGCCAGCTTACGACGGTGGGAAGCGAGAGCACACTTGTCTCGTCCCAGTCCTAATTTTCGTCTCGTCCGTAGTCCGTAGTCGCCGTATCTTAAAGTCCCTACAATCAACTATTCGGGGTTGTGTGACATGTGGCAACTTGAATTCCTTTTTCTGTCTTGGATTTCTTTGCGCTTTTTGCCCCATCGCATAGACATCTTCTGTTGGATGCATGGCCTTCAGCTGTTGAGCGGTGCACTCACTTGCGCGGCAAATATCCACGCAGCTCTTAAGAGGAAGCTTGCTTTGTTGGAAAAGGCGCTTCCTAACACAGTTGTCGCAGATTCCAACAATGATCCTATCTCAAATGAAATCATTTGCGAGCTCTCCATAATTACACGTCTTCACGAGGGAATGCAGAGAAGCGACGTATGTTTCAGTAGACTCACCGGCTTCCTGATCTCGTTTATTGAAGCAGTACCTCTCATTTGTTTGATTTGTTTCCCTGACTCAGAAGGTCTCCAGTTTCTGCAGAACAATGTCTATGTTCATCTTGTCTGTTTCGCTTTTGAACAACAGCCCATCATAAATTTCCAATGCATCTGGACCGATTCAAGTTAGGAGCATTGCTTTTTGGAGCTCGTTGTTTTCGTTGCGAAGTCTGGAGGCGATCTCATAATTTGTCCACATCCTTTTGAATTTTTTCCAGTTTGTGGCCAAGTTTTCCTTTAGTTCCAACTTCGGTGGAAGCAGAATGTTGACTTGTATAAGTTGTCGGGGCTGAGAAGTGTCTGGCGTGGATCCGCCTGTTTTGTCCGAATTTGGCATATTTCAGTGGTGATTTGTCGTCGACTTTTTGGTGGTTTCTCAACAAAGAATAACAGCGAAGCGGCACGGCAAATGTATGCTCTATTTTGACACCATGTAAAGATACTGGCGAGAATATCAACCTAAAAAGTGTGCTTTACTTCACAAAGCCGAGTTGTTACAAGATTGAGCAATAGTTGGCTTCACACTACAAGCTAAGTTAGTTTCAAGTAGGCACTTGATTCAAGTGCACTTGAAAATCTCAAGTCGCACTTTAGAAAACTTGGCTTCACACCTGGTGACAAAGTATACACTTGAAGCACAAGCTGTCAATCATCTTTCGCGGTAAAATCAGAAATGCGATTGCTTGCACGGGAAATCATGGAGCCTGTGCAATGGAAAAACGTTTTATGTTGTTTACTCTTTATTTTGTCTTTAATTTTAACCCAGAGAGCTTTAACATTGCAAGAAATGCATAGGTTCCATATTGTTTACAAGAACTTTGCGACAACACAAAAAAACAGGCGACATCTTCTGTATTTGTCGAGAATGGTTCAGCAAAGGGTTTTCGGCAAAGAAATCGCCACAGGGTTTGGGCATGGCCTCGTCCACAAAATTGGTTTAGACTGCTTTTAGCTAACCGCGACATGGATCCGCTTTGGAAAATGCATTTCCGCGTGACTCGTCCAACGTTCATCGCTTTGTGTGATTTGGTACGCGGAGACCTACAGAAGCAGCACACAAGAATGCATTCACCTGTTAGCGTCGAAGAAAGAGTTGGCGTAGCGCTCTGGAGGCTAGCAACAGGGGATAGCTTCAAAAGCTGTGGACTGCAATTTGGACTTGGGATGTTTACTGCTAAAACTATCCGTTCCGAATTCGAACTTTCCCTTCTATGACGAAAAGATCAGTTTATCAAGTTTCCACTAACGGGGCAAGAGTCAAAGGAACTGATGGGCGAGTTTGAAGAGGAATACAAGATTCCGCAAATAGTTGCTGCCATAGACGGTTGTCACATCGAAATAAACACACCTCCAGATAACCATGAGGACTACTTCAATAGGAAGCAGCATTACAGTGTCAATTTACAGGCCATAGTTAACTGTAGTTTGAAATTCATTCATGTTAGCTTTGGGTATCCTGGAAGCATACATGATGCCAGGGTATTGAGATTAAGTGGCCTCTTTGATTTAGGAGAAAACGAACAAATTTTAACATCACCAAAGAAAATTGTCAGTGGTACAGAAATCCCCCCTCTCATTATAGGAGACAGCGCTTATCCACTGTTGAAGTGGCTTGTCAAACCTTATCCTGATAGAGGGAATCTTACACCAGATGAACGTGAATTTAACAAAAAGCTAAGTGCTGCAAGGTCTGTTGTTGAAAGAGCATTTGGCATGCTCAAGGGACGCTGGCGGTTGCTGTTAAAGAAAGTTGAGCAACAAACCAGAACACTCACTAAAACTGTTCTTGCTGCATGTGTTTTACATAACATCTGTGTCGATCACGGTGACTTGTATGATTGCAGCGATAGCGATTCAGATGACAGTGATTCCGAAGATGACAACGAAGGGTCATTACGGGAGGGCGGTGCTGAAGTAAGAGAAGCACTAAAGAACTTTGTGTGGGATAACTTGTAATATCACTTGAGTGTGTTGAATTTACTAATAACTGAGTTATCCCGTAAAAACATCAAAATTGTTTGTCTTTTTTCGGAGGGAAAAGAAACATAGAAACAAGTTTGATTTGTTTGTTGTTTAATTCATTGACCTTGTTGGGTTTCCTTCCCCACGGCCGCGTTTCCGCGTCTGTTACAACTTGTGTTATGAAACGACTACTGAAAATGGGTTAAAACTGTAACAAGCAGGAAAAGTGCATACTAGTAATTTATTAAAAGTTGAGGCTTATCAAATGTCAACAGATGAATAATTATAATGACGGAAATTCAGTCGTGTCCGTTTATAAGCATGAGCTTAATTTTAGGATGAATTTAAAAAACAAACGGAAACGTTCAAATGACAAATTCTCAGAAAAAACGTAAACAGTTCAGGAACAAACGTTCATTGGCGCTATTTCTTCATAAAATCCTTCATTATATCTTTAAATCCGGATAAAAGAGACGCTGTTTGTTCCATTTGCATCTTCTGGTTCTCTTCGAACATTTTCATTGACTTTTCAAACCTTTCATTTTCTAGTTTAAGACTTTTCTCCCACATTTCTTTGAACCCTGCACTCCAGTCATCTGTGCCTTTAGCTTCTTCACTTTTTCCTCGTTTCTTCTTCCGTGATTCCTCTCCATGCACTTGGTTGATGCCACGTTTCACGCCAGCACTTGTTGAAGGCCTGTCCTCGTTTTCCGAGCTAGCGGCACTTGCGGCACTGGAAGAAATGAGTTGTGGAGTACTGCTGGCATCAGACGATTTTGGAATGAAAGAAGAACTCTCAATTTCCATCTTGGCGGGATCTACACTGTCACGGTAGCCCATAGTTTGGTCAAAAATACTGTAATAGGGAAAGTTCTCCTTGATTTTATTCAGGCCTTCTTCGCCAGTTTTGCTTGCTTTGAGTTTTAGCTGCTTGAATTCATATTCTAAATTTTGCTGTCTCTTCTTCACTTGTGGCAAAGTACGTTCGCTTCCATCACAGCTGCGTTTGAATTCCTCGAAAATCTCGTTCCAAATCGCAGTACGCGCTTTGTTGGAGGCTCCTTTCAGTCTTTCAAACCGAGGAGCCCACGCATGAAGAAGATGTTTCGACTCCTGCACGGACCAATCCGCAGCTTTGGGTTTTTCTTTCTGTTTTTCTTTTCCTTTTCCTTTGGATGATTCAGAGGCTGTTGTGTTTGTACCAGTCGGTGTGGGAAACTGTACTTGTTGAAGGAGTTGTTGCTGTGCAAATAAATCCAGGTTGGAAAAGTTGCTGGTTTTGCAGAACCGCATTTGGTGCTGGATGAAACGAAAATCGATGGTTCATGCTGTCTCTAAAGATGAAATTCAAATAAGATCGTAAGTTTAACTATTTGTATCGGCTTTTCCTTGGTTTTTTTTTTTATGTTTACTTACAAAAAAGACTGTTCCATGGACTCCTCAAACTGTGAGGCGTATCTCCAGCCATCCATTTTGTTTTTTTTCGGATTGATTTTAGTTCACGGCAAAATGTTTATGTCCTGGCACAGCAGCACGTGGCTTTCAGTTGGTTTCCCTTTTCCTATTGGTCAAGTACGTTCTCAAGTGTGGTGTTGGCCATACTTGGCGGCGTACTTCGGCTTCTTTGAACTACGAACGTTTCCATGGTCACTAAGTAAAGTTCAAGTTGGTAGGTTTTACCCCTTCACACTCAAAGTAGGTTTCAAGTGCACTTAGATTATACTTACAAGGTCTAGTGTGAAGCCCCCAAATGTAACCCGAGAAATATACGTCACATGCCGTGAGCTATCCTACGACTGGAAGTCACACGTCTATTAGCAATGTTCTGTTCTGTTGCTACACTTCTCCATTAGCTTGAGGCCAGAGAGGTGGAGATGTTTGGTGTTGGACCCCATGACTAGCTATGAAACTTTCAAATTCTTTTGATACAAACTGAGATGCATTGTCCGACTTGAGACTGAATGGGTAACCATACTGGGTAAAATATTTTTGCAAGTTATTAGTTAGGGAAATTATTTTTGTATAGGGTTAACCTTACAATTTCCCTATTCAGGATGTTTTTGTATTTGTGTTGAAGCCTCCTGAAGAAAATGTTACCTTATGTTATGTTATGTTATGTTAAGATTGGCATTAGCGCTTCGATCATCTTCTGAGATGTGGTTGAATGGACGATAACTACTTCAAAGAATCGGCTGTAGTAATCCACTACTACCAGTAAGTTCTCTCCAGAGGGAAGTGGTCCTAGGACATCAATAGCCACATCTTGCCAGGGTCCTGATAGTGGTTCTACTCGTTGCATTGGCTCAGGTGCAAGAAATTATCCCTCTACTTTACATCCATGGCAATTTTTGCAAACTTATTCAGCATCACAGTCCATTTTGGGCCACCAGACTTTGCTTCTTAGCTGATTTTTCATCTTCACGACTCTTTGATGACCTTCATGTGCTAAGCGCAGCACTTCACTTCTGAGGCTTTGTGGAATAACCATTCTCATTCCCCGCATCACTAACTTTCCCAGTATGCAAAGTTCATATTTCACACTTGTGTAATGAGGCAGTTTCCACTGTGACCAATCTCCGGTTTGTATGTAGTGTCTAACACTACACAGTTCAGGATCATTTTCAGATTCCCTTTCTACTTCCTTTGCAGTCATAGCTCCTGGTGTGATTTCTTGCGCTACAACTTTAACAAAGTCAGCCTCCTCACCACTGCAATCTTTCTGATCCACAGAGTTCAATCTTGAAAAGGGCGTCTGCAATATTAGTCTTGCCAGGACAAAAGATCACATTAAAATTGTAGGCTTGCAGGCGAAGGACCCAGCACTACATCCTTGCAGAAGGTTTAGATGACTTGTTATAGATGTACTGTAGAGGTTTATGGCCAGTTTCCAACTCAAACTCTCGGCCGAAAACATTTCCATTCCACAGGCTCCGACATAGGGATAACACACCCTGTGACTTGGATTTACAACTTTGCAATTGTGGTTGAACTTCACACTTATTTTCAAACCGTTGCGAGTAATTTCTCGGTGTCGTTGCCCAGTTAACCACTTCATAACCCCTGCTGCACTTAGGTCGGGTTCCTCATACCTCTCTCCATCTACTGAAATACCATCTTCTCCACTAACTTCCAAACCACAATCATAATTCCAGGCCACTGCTGAGGAATAGCCAGTTATCTCTTCATCTTCCAGCATGTAGAGAAAGTCCTGAAAGTTATCTAGAACTTGCTCCTCTGCAGTTCTCTCGGGGGTTCCCATGTCAGAGAATTCTGGTTCCAAAAGCCCAACCAAGTAGTTGGCATCAACATCTTGAACAAGTCCCTTGACAAAAAGGGGCCTGCAGGACTCAGGGTTGTTTAGTAGAAGGTCCTTCAACCCATATGCCTGAAGCCCTTCCATAAACTCACCTAGGGAGAGTAATTTTCTGCTGACAATGCTTATGACAACAGAGCCAATGATGTCATCCATCATGTCCTCCTTGATTGGGCCGGTGTATCCGTGGTCAACAATGATGTCCTTATAATTGACAAGATCATCCTTGATTTTTTCAATCTGCCCCCTCTCTGGTTGTGTCAGGTGGTGCTCTGGATCAAGACTTCTTAGGTCAACATTTGGATTCACCAACATGTCATAAGTTGCCTCTTCCAAGAAGGATGGTGGTGGCCCACTTTGTGCAAGACTTGTTGCAACAATCTCTCCAACCGTTCTAAAATTTCCATTCTGAATGAATAGTGTTGAATGCACTGGACTTCCATTTGGAAACATGATCTTTGCAATATCACTGATTACATCAGCAAAAAATTCTCTAGACAAGGCGCCAGTGTCTATACCTTCCTTTCCTAAGTACTTTATGTTAACTTTGTACTCTGCAGGCTTCATCTTCCTTTCACGCTGCCACAAATGAATCACACGGTTTAGACTTATTCCTCTTCTTGTTGTCAAAAAGAGAAGACAATCCTCAACAACTTTCTCTTGCAAGACTTTCACAACTGATGCAGGGCCAGTTACAGCAGCACATGGCGCTGGTACAACATCACATATATCTTCATGATCATCATCATTATCATTGTTAATGCTATTGTGTAGAGCTAGAGCCATCTCATGGTCACTTCTTATCTGGACACTGCTATATTCTCTATCATCATTGGCAATGCTTTCATCTCTAGGTGATTGTCCATTAGTTCCTGGATTCTCAAACACAGAGTCTAGAATGACAACAGCATTCTCATCATCATCACCATCCATGCACTTGCTTTTTCCCACTTCTTCTTCAGCATATCCACCACATTCATGCAAATGAAAATCTGATTTGGTGCAGATATACAAAGTTATTCTCTTGAAGTCCTTTCCAAGCTCTTGTTGGTATCGTTCAAGAGTAAAAAACTCTTTATGTGTGCCAGGAAGAAAAACTGCTTCTTGGAAATCCTCGAGCAGTAGGATATATTCTTCATCTTCACAATAACAATCGCTCTTATATGCTTTCCATTTGGTCAAGGCTTTTTGTAGGAAAGTTGCTGGAGGATCTTTCTTATTTGCCCTTAATGCTAAACGTTTCCCATGCTTCTTCTTGAGACAATCACCCTTGGGACTCCATTCAGCTAACCCAATGTAAATAATAACTTCACTATTGTGATTTGCTGGTGTTTCAGTGGCCTTTTTCCCTTTTCCTTTCTTTGTCACGCTTTCTTTCCTTTCTTGACCTTTCAACCGTTTGTAAGTGGTGAAACTATGTACACGACCAAATGACCCACTTGGACCTGGTTCAGATTCTTTTGCCGGAGCTGAAGGAAGATTCTGTACCTGGCTAAATGAGCCACTTGGGCCTGGGTATGATTCTTTTGTAAGGGCTTTAGGAAGAACAGAAATTATATCATTGCTTAAATTGATTAGTTAAAGAAGTGCTGATGTTTCTATTAAATCATTCCACACAATTTACTTTTTGAAACTCCCTTTAGAGTGACAGTTGGATATACATTCAATGAAGAGGGCAGAATCTCTTAGCAGATCACTAGTCAATGAAAATTTAACTTGTATTTGCTCTTGTGAGTATGTTAAGTGTCAATGATCAATGAAAATGGTAATGACTCAGTCAATTCATCCCCCCCCCCCCCAAACAGGCAATTGTTAACAGTGGTCTACCTGGGGGTGAGGCATTTGTCAATTTGTTGAACTGTGGGGAATTTCACATTTTCGCTAGTTAAAGCAAGATAACTCTCTATTTTATAATTTGAGCTCTTGAAAAAAAAGAGCACTGCATATTAAACTAAGGTCTGATCAGTTCAAAAAGTCCAGTATAGTAAACCTTTTTACTAGCCCCCTCCTTATACATGTAGATACAGCTTTACTATTATATGATTTTTCCTGTCTTGATGACCGTAGTTAAAGTTATGATTTGTGTAGAGGACTTAAAGGGCAAAAATCCCACTTTTGTGAGAGACTAGTGACACTAGTCTCGAAATAAGGACCTGGAAAAGATGCATGGAGATGTTGAAGCTAAATGTGGAATGGAATGTGCCTGTTTGTATTGCTCTAGTATTATGTGAAGGTACAGTAGAGGTTTATTTAATCAATACCACACTGCATCATATGAGCCAAGTGTCAGAATAATAATGTCTTTCAATTAATTTTTATGGTTGCATTCCCCTCGTTTCCTAATTGGAATCGGCGGTTTTGACGTTTTAAAAGAAAATTCTTTTCGGTCCTGTAACTTTCTGAGATGCACCGCGGGTTCTTTCTCTGATGAGAAAATGACTAATGCCCGAAGTCGTAGAACTCAGCTGACAGCATAACCTCTAACACAGTATCAAATGTAACCTTAACAGTTTAAGGTAAGCTGCTCTATCGCCTAAACTTAATTAAGCTTAAGCTTGTGGGATCCCGCTAGCCTATCGTTCAATTTTGAAATGTTTGTTTCAGTCACCAAAATGAATTAGATCAGCGGGGCATCGTATAATTCGCTCGTTTTCAACGTCAAACGCGACAATTTTCAAAGTAATTTTGAGAAGTATAGTGATTAAAGACTTACCTAATCCACAATGTGTACAGAACTGTTGTGAATTCATTGTGGACGAACCACAATGTCCACAAAACATCTCTCCAAAGCTCGATCAAGATTGACCTCCACAAAAAGTCCCGCCACAAACAATGTGCTCCATCTGCATTGTGGGTTATTACCCAGATGGCAATGGGCCTCTGGAATCCAAGGCGACTATTTCCAGTTCTTAGACAGGTTGAAAAAAATTGTGGTGATAAAATTGAAATTGCCGTGAATGAAGTTGAAATTGCCGTGGTGAAATTGAAATTGCCGTGAATGAAGTTGAAATTGCCGTAGTGAAATTGAAATTGAAATTGCCGTGAACGAAGTTGAAATTGCCGTGGTGAAATTGAAATTGCCGTGACGAAGTTGAAATTGCTGTGGTGAAATTGATATTGCCGTGACCAAGTTGAAATTGCCGTGATGAAATTGAAATTGCCGTGACGAAATTGAAATTGCCGTGACACTTTTGGGCCACGGTATAAAAAGGCTGTTTACTTACATTTCGACTTGGGGAGAAGTCATTTTTGTCTACAAAATGCAAAGAGAGTTTTTCACTCGTAAGTTTTGTTTCTCATTTAATTAAAAGTAAAAACAAATTGGCGGTCAAAATCAGTAAACACAACTTAGCCGTAAGTTTTTCGCTTTTTGGAGTTCAAAAGCGCTTGAAATTGCTAGATATGTGCTTTTTCGTGTTCGTGATAGAAGGCATCAAGCCCTCAGACCATATTCTAACGAAAACTTTCTTTTCTCATACAATAATTTATAACTCTGTACTCACCTTGATCGCAGTACGTGAAATTCCTTGCCTACACACCGTCGCCAGCTTACGACGGTGGGAAGCGAGAGCACACTTGTCTCGTCCCAGTCCTAATTTTCGTCTCGTCCGTAGTCCGTAGTCGCCGTATCTTAAAGTCCCTACAATCAACTATTCGGGGTTGTGTGACATGTGGCAACTTGAATTCCTTTTTCTGTCTTGGATTTCTTTGCGCTTTTTGCCCCATCGCATAGACATCTTCTGTTGGATGCATGGCCTTCAGCTGTTGAGCGGTGCACTCACTTGCGCGGCAAATATCCACGCAGCTCTTAAGAGGAAGCTTGCTTTGTTGGAAAAGGCGCTTCCTAACACAGTTGTCGCAGATTCCAACAATGATCCTATCTCAAATGAAATCATTTGCGAGCTCTCCATAATTACACGTCTTCACGAGGGAATGCAGAGAAGCGACGTATGTTTCAGTAGACTCACCGGCTTCCTGATCTCGTTTATTGAAGCAGTACCTCTCATTTGTTTGATTTGTTTCCCTGACTCAGAAGGTCTCCAGTTTCTGCAGAACAATGTCTATGTTCATCTTGTCTGTTTCGCTTTTGAACAACAGCCCATCATAAATTTCCAATGCATCTGGACCGATTCAAGTTAGGAGCATTGCTTTTTGGAGCTCGTTGTTTTCGTTGCGAAGTCTGGAGGCGATCTCATAATTTGTCCACATCCTTTTGAATTTTTTCCAGTTTGTGGCCAAGTTTTCCTTTAGTTCCAACTTCGGTGGAAGCAGAATGTTGACTTGTATAAGTTGTCGGGGCTGAGAAGTGTCTGGCGTGGATCCGCCTGTTTTGTCCGAATTTGGCATATTTCAGTGGTGATTTGTCGTCGACTTTTTGGTGGTTTCTCAACAAAGAATAACAGCGAAGCGGCACGGCAAATGTATGCTCTATTTTGACACCATGTAAAGATACTGGCGAGAATATCAACCTAAAAAGTGTGCTTTACTTCACAAAGCCGAGTTGTTACAAGATTGAGCAATAGTTGGCTTCACACTACAAGCTAAGTTAGTTTCAAGTAGGCACTTGATTCAAGTGCACTTGAAAATCTCAAGTCGCACTTTAGAAAACTTGGCTTCACACCTGGTGACAAAGTATACACTTGAAGCACAAGCTGTCAATCATCTTTCGCGGTAAAATCAGAAATGCGATTGCTTGCACGGGAAATCATGGAGCCTGTGCAATGGAAAAACGTTTTATGTTGTTTACTCTTTATTTTGTCTTTAATTTTAACCCAGAGAGCTTTAACATTGCAAGAAATGCATAGGTTCCATATTGTTTACAAGAACTTTGCGACAACACAAAAAAACAGGCGACATCTTCTGTATTTGTCGAGAATGGTTCAGCAAAGGGTTTTCGGCAAAGAAATCGCCACAGGGTTTGGGCATGGCCTCGTCCACAAAATTGGTTTAGACTGCTTTTAGCTAACCGCGACATGGATCCGCTTTGGAAAATGCATTTCCGCGTGACTCGTCCAACGTTCATCGCTTTGTGTGATTTGGTACGCGGAGACCTACAGAAGCAGCACACAAGAATGCATTCACCTGTTAGCGTCGAAGAAAGAGTTGGCGTAGCGCTCTGGAGGCTAGCAACAGGGGATAGCTTCAAAAGCTGTGGACTGCAATTTGGACTTGGGATGTTTACTGCTAAAACTATCCGTTCCGAATTCGAACTTTCCCTTCTATGACGAAAAGATCAGTTTATCAAGTTTCCACTAACGGGGCAAGAGTCAAAGGAACTGATGGGCGAGTTTGAAGAGGAATACAAGATTCCGCAAATAGTTGCTGCCATAGACGGTTGTCACATCGAAATAAACGCACCTCCAGATAACCATGAGGACTACTTCAATAGGAAGCAGCATTACAGTGTCAATTTACAGGCCATAGTTAACTGTAGTTTGAAATTCATTCATGTTAGCTTTGGGTATCCTGGAAGCATACATGATGCCAGGGTATTGAGATTAAGTGGCCTCTTTGATTTAGGAGAAAACGAACAAATTTTAACATCACCAAAGAAAATTGTCAGTGGTACAGAAATCCCCCCTCTCATTATAGGAGACAGCGCTTATCCACTGTTGAAGTGGCTTGTCAAACCTTATCCTGATAGAGGGAATCTTACACCAGATGAACGTGAATTTAACAAAAAGCTAAGTGCTGCAAGGTCTGTTGTTGAAAGAGCATTTGGCATGCTCAAGGGACGCTGGCGGTTGCTGTTAAAGAAAGTTGAGCAACAAACCAGAACACTCACTAAAACTGTTCTTGCTGCATGTGTTTTACATAACATCTGTGTCGATCACGGTGACTTGTATGATTGCAGCGATAGCGATTCAGATGACAGTGATTCCGAAGATGACAACGAAGGGTCATTACGGGAGGGCGGTGCTGAAGTAAGAGAAGCACTAAAGAACTTTGTGTGGGATAACTTGTAATATCACTTGAGTGTGTTGAATTTACTAATAACTGAGTTATCCCGTAAAAACATCAAAATTGTTTGTCTTTTTTCGGAGGGAAAAGAAACATAGAAACAAGTTTGATTTGTTTGTTGTTTAATTCATTGACCTTGTTGGGTTTCCTTCCCCACGGCCGCGTTTCCGCGTCTGTTACAACTTGTGTTATGAAACGACTACTGAAAATGGGTTAAAACTGTAACAAGCAGGAAAAGTGCATACTAGTAATTTATTAAAAGTTGAGGCTTATCAAATGTCAACAGATGAATAATTATAATGACGGAAATTCAGTCGTGTCCGTTTATAAGCATGAGCTTAATTTTAGGATGAATTTAAAAAACAAACGGAAACGTTCAAATGACAAATTCTCAGAAAAAACGTAAACAGTTCAGGAACAAACGTTCATTGGCGCTATTTCTTCATAAAATCCTTCATTATATCTTTAAATCCGGATAAAAGAGACGCTGTTTGTTCCATTTGCATCTTCTGGTTCTCTTCGAACATTTTCATTGACTTTTCAAACCTTTCATTTTCTAGTTTAAGACTTTTCTCCCACATTTCTTTGAACCCTGCACTCCAGTCATCTGTGCCTTTAGCTTCTTCACTTTTTCCTCGTTTCTTCTTCCGTGATTCCTCTCCATGCACTTGGTTGATGCCACGTTTCACGCCAGCACTTGTTGAAGGCCTGTCCTCGTTTTCCGAGCTAGCGGCACTTGCGGCACTGGAAGAAATGAGTTGTGGAGTACTGCTGGCATCAGACGATTTTGGAATGAAAGAAGAACTCTCAATTTCCATCTTGGCGGGATCTACACTGTCACGGTAGCCCATAGTTTGGTCAAAAATACTGTAATAGGGAAAGTTCTCCTTGATTTTATTCAGGCCTTCTTCGCCAGTTTTGCTTGCTTTGAGTTTTAGCTGCTTGAATTCATATTCTAAATTTTGCTGTCTCTTCTTCACTTGTGGCAAAGTACGTTCGCTTCCATCACAGCTGCGTTTGAATTCCTCGAAAATCTCGTTCCAAATCGCAGTACGCGCTTTGTTGGAGGCTCCTTTCAGTCTTTCAAACCGAGGAGCCCACGCATGAAGAAGATGTTTCGACTCCTGCACGGACCAATCCGCAGCTTTGGGTTTTTCTTTCTGTTTTTCTTTTCCTTTTCCTTTGGATGATTCAGAGGCTGTTGTGTTTGTACCAGTCGGTGTGGGAAACTGTACTTGTTGAAGGAGTTGTTGCTGTGCAAATAAATCCAGGTTGGAAAAGTTGCTGGTTTTGCAGAACCGCATTTGGTGCTGGATGAAACGAAAATCGATGGTTCATGCTGTCTCTAAAGATGAAATTCAAATAAGATCGTAAGTTTAACTATTTGTATCGGCTTTTCCTTGGTTTTTTTTTTTATGTTTACTTACAAAAAAGACTGTTCCATGGACTCCTCAAACTGTGAGGCGTATCTCCAGCCATCCATTTTGTTTTTTTTCGGATTGATTTTAGTTCACGGCAAAATGTTTATGTCCTGGCACAGCAGCACGTGGCTTTCAGTTGGTTTCCCTTTTCCTATTGGTCAAGTACGTTCTCAAGTGTGGTGTTGGCCATACTTGGCGGCGTACTTCGGCTTCTTTGAACTACGAACGTTTCCATGGTCACTAAGTAAAGTTCAAGTTGGTAGGTTTTACCCCTTCACACTCAAAGTAGGTTTCAAGTGCACTTAGATTATACTTACAAGGTCTAGTGTGAAGCCCCCAAATGTAACCCGAGAAATATACGTCACATGCCGTGAGCTATCCTACGACTGGAAGTCACACGTCTATTAGCAATGTTCTGTTCTGTTGCTACACTTCTCCATTAGCTTGAGGCCAGAGAGGTGGAGATGTTTGGTGTTGGACCCCATGACTAGCTATGAAACTTTCAAATTCTTTTGATACAAACTGAGATGCATTGTCCGACTTGAGACTGAATGGGTAACCATACTGGGTAAAATATTTTTGCAAGTTATTAGTTAGGGAAATTATTTTTGTATAGGGTTAACCTTACAATTTCCCTATTCAGGATGTTTTTGTATTTGTGTTGAAGCCTCCTGAAGAAAATGTTACCTTATGTTATGTTATGTTATGTTAAGATTGGCATTAGCGCTTCGATCATCTTCTGAGATGTGGTTGAATGGACGATAACTACTTCAAAGAATCGGCTGTAGTAATCCACTACTACCAGTAAGTTCTCTCCAGAGGGAAGTGGTCCTAGGACATCAATAGCCACATCTTGCCAGGGTCCTGATAGTGGTTCTACTCGTTGCATTGGCTCAGGTGCAAGAAATTATCCCTCTACTTTACATCCATGGCAATTTTTGCAAACTTATTCAGCATCACAGTCCATTTTGGGCCACCAGACTTTGCTTCTTAGCTGATTTTTCATCTTCACGACTCTTTGATGACCTTCATGTGCTAAGCGCAGCACTTCACTTCTGAGGCTTTGTGGAATAACCATTCTCATTCCCCGCATCACTAACTTTCCCAGTATGCAAAGTTCATATTTCACACTTGTGTAATGAGGCAGTTTCCACTGTGACCAATCTCCGGTTTGTATGTAGTGTCTAACACTACACAGTTCAGGATCATTTTCAGATTCCCTTTCTACTTCCTTTGCAGTCATAGCTCCTGGTGTGATTTCTTGCGCTACAACTTTAACAAAGTCAGCCTCCTCACCACTGCAATCTTTCTGATCCACAGAGTTCAATCTTGAAAAGGGCGTCTGCAATATTAGTCTTGCCAGGACAAAAGATCACATTAAAATTGTAGGCTTGCAGGCGAAGGACCCAGCACTACATCCTTGCAGAAGGTTTAGATGACTTGTTATAGATGTACTGTAGAGGTTTATGGCCAGTTTCCAACTCAAACTCTCGGCCGAAAACATTTCCATTCCACAGGCTCCGACATAGGGATAACACACCCTGTGACTTGGATTTACAACTTTGCAATTGTGGTTGAACTTCACACTTATTTTCAAACCGTTGCGAGTAATTTCTCGGTGTCGTTGCCCAGTTAACCACTTCATAACCCCTGCTGCACTTAGGTCGGGTTCCTCATACCTCTCTCCATCTACTGAAATACCATCTTCTCCACTAACTTCCAAACCACAATCATAATTCCAGGCCACTGCTGAGGAATAGCCAGTTATCTCTTCATCTTCCAGCATGTAGAGAAAGTCCTGAAAGTTATCTAGAACTTGCTCCTCTGCAGTTCTCTCGGGGGTTCCCATGTCAGAGAATTCTGGTTCCAAAAGCCCAACCAAGTAGTTGGCATCAACATCTTGAACAAGTCCCTTGACAAAAAGGGGCCTGCAGGACTCAGGGTTGTTTAGTAGAAGGTCCTTCAACCCATATGCCTGAAGCCCTTCCATAAACTCACCTAGGGAGAGTAATTTTCTGCTGACAATGCTTATGACAACAGAGCCAATGATGTCATCCATCATGTCCTCCTTGATTGGGCCGGTGTATCCGTGGTCAACAATGATGTCCTTATAATTGACAAGATCATCCTTGATTTTTTCAATCTGCCCCCTCTCTGGTTGTGTCAGGTGGTGCTCTGGATCAAGACTTCTTAGGTCAACATTTGGATTCACCAACATGTCATAAGTTGCCTCTTCCAAGAAGGATGGTGGTGGCCCACTTTGTGCAAGACTTGTTGCAACAATCTCTCCAACCGTTCTAAAATTTCCATTCTGAATGAATAGTGTTGAATGCACTGGACTTCCATTTGGAAACATGATCTTTGCAATATCACTGATTACATCAGCAAAAAATTCTCTAGACAAGGCGCCAGTGTCTATACCTTCCTTTCCTAAGTACTTTATGTTAACTTTGTACTCTGCAGGCTTCATCTTCCTTTCACGCTGCCACAAATGAATCACACGGTTTAGACTTATTCCTCTTCTTGTTGTCAAAAAGAGAAGACAATCCTCAACAACTTTCTCTTGCAAGACTTTCACAACTGATGCAGGGCCAGTTACAGCAGCACATGGCGCTGGTACAACATCACATATATCTTCATGATCATCATCATTATCATTGTTAATGCTATTGTGTAGAGCTAGAGCCATCTCATGGTCACTTCTTATCTGGACACTGCTATATTCTCTATCATCATTGGCAATGCTTTCATCTCTAGGTGATTGTCCATTAGTTCCTGGATTCTCAAACACAGAGTCTAGAATGACAACAGCATTCTCATCATCATCACCATCCATGCACTTGCTTTTTCCCACTTCTTCTTCAGCATATCCACCACATTCATGCAAATGAAAATCTGATTTGGTGCAGATATACAAAGTTATTCTCTTGAAGTCCTTTCCAAGCTCTTGTTGGTATCGTTCAAGAGTAAAAAACTCTTTATGTGTGCCAGGAAGAAAAACTGCTTCTTGGAAATCCTCGAGCAGTAGGATATATTCTTCATCTTCACAATAACAATCGCTCTTATATGCTTTCCATTTGGTCAAGGCTTTTTGTAGGAAAGTTGCTGGAGGATCTTTCTTATTTGCCCTTAATGCTAAACGTTTCCCATGCTTCTTCTTGAGACAATCACCCTTGGGACTCCATTCAGCTAACCCAATGTAAATAATAACTTCACTATTGTGATTTGCTGGTGTTTCAGTGGCCTTTTTCCCTTTTCCTTTCTTTGTCACGCTTTCTTTCCTTTCTTGACCTTTCAACCGTTTGTAAGTGGTGAAACTATGTACACGACCAAATGACCCACTTGGACCTGGTTCAGATTCTTTTGCCGGAGCTGAAGGAAGATTCTGTACCTGGCTAAATGAGCCACTTGGACCTGGGTATGATTCTTTTGTAAGGGCTTTAGGAAGAACAGAAATTATATCATTGCTTAAATTGATTAGTTAAAGAAGTGCTGATGTTTCTATTAAATCATTCCACACAATTTACTTTTTGAAACTCCCTTTAGAGTGACAGTTGGATATACATTCAATGAAGAGGGCAGAATCTCTTAGCAGATCACTAGTCAATGAAAATTTAACTTGTATTTGCTCTTGTGAGTATGTTAAGTGTCAATGATCAATGAAAATGGTAATGACTCAGTCAATTCATCCCCCCCCCCCCCCCCAAACAGGCAATTGTTAACAGTGGTCTACCTGGGGGTGAGGCATTTGTCAATTTGTTGAACTGTGGGGAATTTCACATTTTCGCTAGTTAAAGCAAGATAACTCTCTATTTTATAATTTGAGCTCTTGAAAAAAAAGAGCACTGCATATTAAACTAAGGTCTGATCAGTTCAAAAAGTCCAGTATAGTAAACCTTTTTACTAGCCCCCTCCTTATACATGTAGATACAGCTTTACTATTATATGATTTTTCCTGTCTTGATGACCGTAGTTAAAGTTATGATTTGTGTAGAGGACTTAAAGGGCAAAAATCCCACTTTTGTGAGAGACTAGTGACACTAGTCTCGAAATAAGGACCTGGAAAAGATGCATGGAGATGTTGAAGCTAAATGTGGAATGGAATGTGCCTGTTTGTATTGCTCTAGTATTATGTGAAGGTACAGTAGAGGTTTATTTAATCAATACCACACTGCATCATATGAGCCAAGTGTCAGAATAATAATGTCTTTCAATTAATTTTTATGGTTGCATTCCCCTCGTTTCCTAATTGGAATCGGCGGTTTTGGCGTTTTAAAAGAAAATTCTTTTCGGTCCTGTAACTTTCTGAGATGCACCGCGGGTTCTTTCTCTGATGAGAAAATGACTAATGCCCGAAGTCGTAGAACTCAGCTGACAGCATAACCTCTAACACAGTATCAAATGTAACCTTAACAGTTTAAGGTAAGCTGCTCTATCGCCTAAACTTAATTAAGCTTAAGCTTGTGGGATCCCGCTAGCCTATCGTTCAATTTTGAAATGTTTGTTTCAGTCACCAAAATGAATTAGATCAGCGGGGCATCGTATAATTCGCTCGTTTTCAACGTCAAACGCGACAATTTTCAAAGTAATTTTGAGAAGTATAGTGATTAAAGACTTACCTAATCCACAATGTGTACAGAACTGTTGTGAATTCATTGTGGACGAACCACAATGTCCACAAAACATCTCTCCAAAGCTCGATCAAGATTGACCTCCACAAAAAGTCCCGCCACAAACAATGTGCTCCATCTGCATTGTGGGTTATTACCCAGATGGCAATGGGCCTCTGGAATCCAAGGCGACTATTTCCAGTTCTTAGACAGGTTGAAAAAAATTGTGGTGATAAAATTGAAATTGCCGTGAATGAAGTTGAAATTGCCGTGGTGAAATTGAAATTGCCGTGAATGAAGTTGAAATTGCCGTAGTGAAATTGAAATTGAAATTGCCGTGAACGAAGTTGAAATTGCCGTGGTGAAATTGAAATTGCCGTGACGAAGTTGAAATTGCTGTGGTGAAATTGATATTGCCGTGACCAAGTTGAAATTGCCGTGATGAAATTGAAATTGCCGTGACGAAATTGAAATTGCCGTGACACTTTTGGGCCACGGTATAAAAAGGCTGTTTACTTACATTTCGACTTGGGGAGAAGTCATTTTTGTCTACAAAATGCAAAGAGAGTTTTTCACTCGTAAGTTTTGTTTCTCATTTAATTAAAAGTAAAAACAAATTGGCGGTCAAAATCAGTAAACACAACTTAGCCGTAAGTTTTTCGCTTTTTGGAGTTCAAAAGCGCTTGAAATTGCTAGATATGTGCTTTTTCGTGTTCGTGATAGAAGGCATCAAGCCCTCAGACCATATTCTAACGAAAACTTTCTTTTCTCATACAATAATTTATAACTCTGTACTCACCTTGATCGCAGTACGTGAAATTCCTTGCCTACACACCGTCGCCAGCTTACGACGGTGGGAAGCGAGAGCACACTTGTCTCGTCCCAGTCCTAATTTTCGTCTCGTCCGTAGTCCGTAGTCGCCGTATCTTAAAGTCCCTACAATCAACTATTCGGGGTTGTGTGACATGTGGCAACTTGAATTCCTTTTTCTGTCTTGGATTTCTTTGCGCTTTTTGCCCCATCGCATAGACATCTTCTGTTGGATGCATGGCCTTCAGCTGTTGAGCGGTGCACTCACTTGCGCGGCAAATATCCACGCAGCTCTTAAGAGGAAGCTTGCTTTGTTGGAAAAGGCGCTTCCTAACACAGTTGTCGCAGATTCCAACAATGATCCTATCTCAAATGAAATCATTTGCGAGCTCTCCATAATTACACGTCTTCACGAGGGAATGCAGAGAAGCGACGTATGTTTCAGTAGACTCACCGGCTTCCTGATCTCGTTTATTGAAGCAGTACCTCTCATTTGTTTGATTTGTTTCCCTGACTCAGAAGGTCTCCAGTTTCTGCAGAACAATGTCTATGTTCATCTTGTCTGTTTCGCTTTTGAACAACAGCCCATCATAAATTTCCAATGCATCTGGACCGATTCAAGTTAGGAGCATTGCTTTTTGGAGCTCGTTGTTTTCGTTGCGAAGTCTGGAGGCGATCTCATAATTTGTCCACATCCTTTTGAATTTTTTCCAGTTTGTGGCCAAGTTTTCCTTTAGTTCCAACTTCGGTGGAAGCAGAATGTTGACTTGTATAAGTTGTCGGGGCTGAGAAGTGTCTGGCGTGGATCCGCCTGTTTTGTCCGAATTTGGCATATTTCAGTGGTGATTTGTCGTCGACTTTTTGGTGGTTTCTCAACAAAGAATAACAGCGAAGCGGCACGGCAAATGTATGCTCTATTTTGACACCATGTAAAGATACTGGCGAGAATATCAACCTAAAAAGTGTGCTTTACTTCACAAAGCCGAGTTGTTACAAGATTGAGCAATAGTTGGCTTCACACTACAAGCTAAGTTAGTTTCAAGTAGGCACTTGATTCAAGTGCACTTGAAAATCTCAAGTCGCACTTTAGAAAACTTGGCTTCACACCTGGTGACAAAGTATACACTTGAAGCACAAGCTGTCAATCATCTTTCGCGGTAAAATCAGAAATGCGATTGCTTGCACGGGAAATCATGGAGCCTGTGCAATGGAAAAACGTTTTATGTTGTTTACTCTTTATTTTGTCTTTAATTTTAACCCAGAGAGCTTTAACATTGCAAGAAATGCATAGGTTCCATATTGTTTACAAGAACTTTGCGACAACACAAAAAAACAGGCGACATCTTCTGTATTTGTCGAGAATGGTTCAGCAAAGGGTTTTCGGCAAAGAAATCGCCACAGGGTTTGGGCATGGCCTCGTCCACAAAATTGGTTTAGACTGCTTTTAGCTAACCGCGACATGGATCCGCTTTGGAAAATGCATTTCCGCGTGACTCGTCCAACGTTCATCGCTTTGTGTGATTTGGTACGCGGAGACCTACAGAAGCAGCACACAAGAATGCATTCACCTGTTAGCGTCGAAGAAAGAGTTGGCGTAGCGCTCTGGAGGCTAGCAACAGGGGATAGCTTCAAAAGCTGTGGACTGCAATTTGGACTTGGGATGTTTACTGCTAAAACTATCCGTTCCGAATTCGAACTTTCCCTTCTATGACGAAAAGATCAGTTTATCAAGTTTCCACTAACGGGGCAAGAGTCAAAGGAACTGATGGGCGAGTTTGAAGAGGAATACAAGATTCCGCAAATAGTTGCTGCCATAGACGGTTGTCACATCGAAATAAACGCACCTCCAGATAACCATGAGGACTACTTCAATAGGAAGCAGCATTACAGTGTCAATTTACAGGCCATAGTTAACTGTAGTTTGAAATTCATTCATGTTAGCTTTGGGTATCCTGGAAGCATACATGATGCCAGGGTATTGAGATTAAGTGGCCTCTTTGATTTAGGAGAAAACGAACAAATTTTAACATCACCAAAGAAAATTGTCAGTGGTACAGAAATCCCCCCTCTCATTATAGGAGACAGCGCTTATCCACTGTTGAAGTGGCTTGTCAAACCTTATCCTGATAGAGGGAATCTTACACCAGATGAACGTGAATTTAACAAAAAGCTAAGTGCTGCAAGGTCTGTTGTTGAAAGAGCATTTGGCATGCTCAAGGGACGCTGGCGGTTGCTGTTAAAGAAAGTTGAGCAACAAACCAGAACACTCACTAAAACTGTTCTTGCTGCATGTGTTTTACATAACATCTGTGTCGATCACGGTGACTTGTATGATTGCAGCGATAGCGATTCAGATGACAGTGATTCCGAAGATGACAACGAAGGGTCATTACGGGAGGGCGGTGCTGAAGTAAGAGAAGCACTAAAGAACTTTGTGTGGGATAACTTGTAATATCACTTGAGTGTGTTGAATTTACTAATAACTGAGTTATCCCGTAAAAACATCAAAATTGTTTGTCTTTTTTCGGAGGGAAAAGAAACATAGAAACAAGTTTGATTTGTTTGTTGTTTAATTCATTGACCTTGTTGGGTTTCCTTCCCCACGGCCGCGTTTCCGCGTCTGTTACAACTTGTGTTATGAAACGACTACTGAAAATGGGTTAAAACTGTAACAAGCAGGAAAAGTGCATACTAGTAATTTATTAAAAGTTGAGGCTTATCAAATGTCAACAGATGAATAATTATAATGACGGAAATTCAGTCGTGTCCGTTTATAAGCATGAGCTTAATTTTAGGATGAATTTAAAAAACAAACGGAAACGTTCAAATGACAAATTCTCAGAAAAAACGTAAACAGTTCAGGAACAAACGTTCATTGGCGCTATTTCTTCATAAAATCCTTCATTATATCTTTAAATCCGGATAAAAGAGACGCTGTTTGTTCCATTTGCATCTTCTGGTTCTCTTCGAACATTTTCATTGACTTTTCAAACCTTTCATTTTCTAGTTTAAGACTTTTCTCCCACATTTCTTTGAACCCTGCACTCCAGTCATCTGTGCCTTTAGCTTCTTCACTTTTTCCTCGTTTCTTCTTCCGTGATTCCTCTCCATGCACTTGGTTGATGCCACGTTTCACGCCAGCACTTGTTGAAGGCCTGTCCTCGTTTTCCGAGCTAGCGGCACTTGCGGCACTGGAAGAAATGAGTTGTGGAGTACTGCTGGCATCAGACGATTTTGGAATGAAAGAAGAACTCTCAATTTCCATCTTGGCGGGATCTACACTGTCACAGTAGCCCATAGTTTGGTCAAAAATACTGTAATAGGGAAAGTTCTCCTTGATTTTATTCAGGCCTTCTTCGCCAGTTTTGCTTGCTTTGAGTTTTAGCTGCTTGAATTCATATTCTAAATTTTGCTGTCTCTTCTTCACTTGTGGCAAAGTACGTTCGCTTCCATCACAGCTGCGTTTGAATTCCTCGAAAATCTCGTTCCAAATCGCAGTACGCGCTTTGTTGGAGGCTCCTTTCAGTCTTTCAAACCGAGGAGCCCACGCATGAAGAAGATGTTTCGACTCCTGCACGGACCAATCCGCAGCTTTGGGTTTTTCTTTCTGTTTTTCTTTTCCTTTTCCTTTGGATGATTCAGAGGCTGTTGTGTTTGTACCAGTCGGTGTGGGAAACTGTACTTGTTGAAGGAGTTGTTGCTGTGCAAATAAATCCAGGTTGGAAAAGTTGCTGGTTTTGCAGAACCGCATTTGGTGCTGGATGAAACGAAAATCGATGGTTCATGCTGTCTCTAAAGATGAAATTCAAATAAGATCGTAAGTTTAACTATTTGTATCGGCTTTTCCTTGGTTTTTTTTTTTATGTTTACTTACAAAAAAGACTGTTCCATGGACTCCTCAAACTGTGAGGCGTATCTCCAGCCATCCATTTTGTTTTTTTTCGGATTGATTTTAGTTCACGGCAAAATGTTTATGTCCTGGCACAGCAGCACATGGCTTTCAGTTGGTTTCCCTTTTCCTATTGGTCAAGTACGTTCTCAAGTGTGGTGTTGGCCATACTTGGCGGCGTACTTCGGCTTCTTTGAACTACGAACGTTTCCATGGTCACTAAGTAAAGTTCAAGTTGGTAGGTTTTACCCCTTCACACTCAAAGTAGGTTTCAAGTGCACTTAGATTATACTTACAAGGTCTAGTGTGAAGCCCCCAAATGTAACCCGAGAAATATACGTCACATGCCGTGAGCTATCCTACGACTGGAAGTCACACGTCTATTAGCAATGTTCTGTTCTGTTGCTACACTTCTCCATTAGCTTGAGGCCAGAGAGGTGGAGATGTTTGGTGTTGGACCCCATGACTAGCTATGAAACTTTCAAATTCTTTTGATACAAACTGAGATGCATTGTCCGACTTGAGACTGAATGGGTAACCATACTGGGTAAAATATTTTTGCAAGTTATTAGTTAGGGAAATTATTTTTGTATAGGGTTAACCTTACAATTTCCCTATTCAGGATGTTTTTGTATTTGTGTTGAAGCCTCCTGAAGAAAATGTTACCTTATGTTATGTTATGTTATGTTAAGATTGGCATTAGCGCTTCGATCATCTTCTGAGATGTGGTTGAATGGACGATAACTACTTCAAAGAATCGGCTGTAGTAATCCACTACTACCAGTAAGTTCTCTCCAGAGGGAAGTGGTCCTAGGACATCAATAGCCACATCTTGCCAGGGTCCTGATAGTGGTTCTACTCGTTGCATTGGCTCAGGTGCAAGAAATTATCCCTCTACTTTACATCCATGGCAATTTTTGCAAACTTATTCAGCATCACAGTCCATTTTGGGCCACCAGACTTTGCTTCTTAGCTGATTTTTCATCTTCACGACTCTTTGATGACCTTCATGTGCTAAGCGCAGCACTTCACTTCTGAGGCTTTGTGGAATAACCATTCTCATTCCCCGCATCACTAACTTTCCCAGTATGCAAAGTTCATATTTCACACTTGTGTAATGAGGCAGTTTCCACTGTGACCAATCTCCGGTTTGTATGTAGTGTCTAACACTACACAGTTCAGGATCATTTTCAGATTCCCTTTCTACTTCCTTTGCAGTCATAGCTCCTGGTGTGATTTCTTGCGCTACAACTTTAACAAAGTCAGCCTCCTCACCACTGCAATCTTTCTGATCCACAGAGTTCAATCTTGAAAAGGGCGTCTGCAATATTAGTCTTGCCAGGACAAAAGATCACATTAAAATTGTAGGCTTGCAGGCGAAGGACCCAGCACTACATCCTTGCAGAAGGTTTAGATGACTTGTTATAGATGTACTGTAGAGGTTTATGGCCAGTTTCCAACTCAAACTCTCGGCCGAAAACATTTCCATTCCACAGGCTCCGACATAGGGATAACACACCCTGTGACTTGGATTTACAACTTTGCAATTGTGGTTGAACTTCACACTTATTTTCAAACCGTTGCGAGTAATTTCTCGGTGTCGTTGCCCAGTTAACCACTTCATAACCCCTGCTGCACTTAGGTCGGGTTCCTCATACCTCTCTCCATCTACTGAAATACCATCTTCTCCACTAACTTCCAAACCACAATCATAATTCCAGGCCACTGCTGAGGAATAGCCAGTTATCTCTTCATCTTCCAGCATGTAGAGAAAGTCCTGAAAGTTATCTAGAACTTGCTCCTCTGCAGTTCTCTCGGGGGTTCCCATGTCAGAGAATTCTGGTTCCAAAAGCCCAACCAAGTAGTTGGCATCAACATCTTGAACAAGTCCCTTGACAAAAAGGGGCCTGCAGGACTCAGGGTTGTTTAGTAGAAGGTCCTTCAACCCATATGCCTGAAGCCCTTCCATAAACTCACCTAGGGAGAGTAATTTTCTGCTGACAATGCTTATGACAACAGAGCCAATGATGTCATCCATCATGTCCTCCTTGATTGGGCCGGTGTATCCGTGGTCAACAATGATGTCCTTATAATTGACAAGATCATCCTTGATTTTTTCAATCTGCCCCCTCTCTGGTTGTGTCAGGTGGTGCTCTGGATCAAGACTTCTTAGGTCAACATTTGGATTCACCAACATGTCATAAGTTGCCTCTTCCAAGAAGGATGGTGGTGGCCCACTTTGTGCAAGACTTGTTGCAACAATCTCTCCAACCGTTCTAAAATTTCCATTCTGAATGAATAGTGTTGAATGCACTGGACTTCCATTTGGAAACATGATCTTTGCAATATCACTGATTACATCAGCAAAAAATTCTCTAGACAAGGCGCCAGTGTCTATACCTTCCTTTCCTAAGTACTTTATGTTAACTTTGTACTCTGCAGGCTTCATCTTCCTTTCACGCTGCCACAAATGAATCACACGGTTTAGACTTATTCCTCTTCTTGTTGTCAAAAAGAGAAGACAATCCTCAACAACTTTCTCTTGCAAGACTTTCACAACTGATGCAGGGCCAGTTACAGCAGCACATGGCGCTGGTACAACATCACATATATCTTCATGATCATCATCATTATCATTGTTAATGCTATTGTGTAGAGCTAGAGCCATCTCATGGTCACTTCTTATCTGGACACTGCTATATTCTCTATCATCATTGGCAATGCTTTCATCTCTAGGTGATTGTCCATTAGTTCCTGGATTCTCAAACACAGAGTCTAGAATGACAACAGCATTCTCATCATCATCACCATCCATGCACTTGCTTTTTCCCACTTCTTCTTCAGCATATCCACCACATTCATGCAAATGAAAATCTGATTTGGTGCAGATATACAAAGTTATTCTCTTGAAGTCCTTTCCAAGCTCTTGTTGGTATCGTTCAAGAGTAAAAAACTCTTTATGTGTGCCAGGAAGAAAAACTGCTTCTTGGAAATCCTCGAGCAGTAGGATATATTCTTCATCTTCACAATAACAATCGCTCTTATATGCTTTCCATTTGGTCAAGGCTTTTTGTAGGAAAGTTGCTGGAGGATCTTTCTTATTTGCCCTTAATGCTAAACGTTTCCCATGCTTCTTCTTGAGACAATCACCCTTGGGACTCCATTCAGCTAACCCAATGTAAATAATAACTTCACTATTGTGATTTGCTGGTGTTTCAGTGGCCTTTTTCCCTTTTCCTTTCTTTGTCACGCTTTCTTTCCTTTCTTGACCTTTCAACCGTTTGTAAGTGGTGAAACTATGTACACGACCAAATGACCCACTTGGACCTGGTTCAGATTCTTTTGCCGGAGCTGAAGGAAGATTCTGTACCTGGCTAAATGAGCCACTTGGGCCTGGGTATGATTCTTTTGTAAGGGCTTTAGGAAGAACAGAAATTATATCATTGCTTAAATTGATTAGTTAAAGAAGTGCTGATGTTTCTATTAAATCATTCCACACAATTTACTTTTTGAAACTCCCTTTAGAGTGACAGTTGGATATACATTCAATGAAGAGGGCAGAATCTCTTAGCAGATCACTAGTCAATGAAAATTTAACTTGTATTTGCTCTTGTGAGTATGTTAAGTGTCAATGATCAATGAAAATGGTAATGACTCAGTCAATTCATCCCCCCCCCCCCCCAAACAGGCAATTGTTAACAGTGGTCTACCTGGGGGTGAGGCATTTGTCAATTTGTTGAACTGTGGGGAATTTCACATTTTCGCTAGTTAAAGCAAGATAACTCTCTATTTTATAATTTGAGCTCTTGAAAAAAAAGAGCACTGCATATTAAACTAAGGTCTGATCAGTTCAAAAAGTCCAGTATAGTAAACCTTTTTACTAGCCCCCTCCTTATACATGTAGATACAGCTTTACTATTATATGATTTTTCCTGTCTTGATGACCGTAGTTAAAGTTATGATTTGTGTAGAGGACTTAAAGGGCAAAAATCCCACTTTTGTGAGAGACTAGTGACACTAGTCTCGAAATAAGGACCTGGAAAAGATGCATGGAGATGTTGAAGCTAAATGTGGAATGGAATGTGCCTGTTTGTATTGCTCTAGTATTATGTGAAGGTACAGTAGAGGTTTATTTAATCAATACCACACTGCATCATATGAGCCAAGTGTCAGAATAATAATGTCTTTCAATTAATTTTTATGGTTGCATTCCCCTCGTTTCCTAATTGGAATCGGCGGTTTTGACGTTTTAAAAGAAAATTCTTTTCGGTCCTGTAACTTTCTGAGATGCACCGCGGGTTCTTTCTCTGATGAGAAAATGACTAATGCCCGAAGTCGTAGAACTCAGCTGACAGCATAACCTCTAACACAGTATCAAATGTAACCTTAACAGTTTAAGGTAAGCTGCTCTATCGCCTAAACTTAATTAAGCTTAAGCTTGTGGGATCCCGCTAGCCTATCGTTCAATTTTGAAATGTTTGTTTCAGTCACCAAAATGAATTAGATCAGCGGGGCATCGTATAATTCGCTCGTTTTCAACGTCAAACGCGACAATTTTCAAAGTAATTTTGAGAAGTATAGTGATTAAAGACTTACCTAATCCACAATGTGTACAGAACTGTTGTGAATTCATTGTGGACGAACCACAATGTCCACAAAACATCTCTCCAAAGCTCGATCAAGATTGACCTCCACAAAAAGTCCCGCCACAAACAATGTGCTCCATCTGCATTGTGGGTTATTACCCAGATGGCAATGGGCCTCTGGAATCCAAGGCGACTATTTCCAGTTCTTAGACAGGTTGAAAAAAATTGTGGTGATAAAATTGAAATTGCCGTGAATGAAGTTGAAATTGCCGTGGTGAAATTGAAATTGCCGTGAATGAAGTTGAAATTGCCGTAGTGAAATTGAAATTGAAATTGCCGTGAACGAAGTTGAAATTGCCGTGGTGAAATTGAAATTGCCGTGACGAAGTTGAAATTGCTGTGGTGAAATTGATATTGCCGTGACCAAGTTGAAATTGCCGTGATGAAATTGAAATTGCCGTGACGAAATTGAAATTGCCGTGACACTTTTGGGCCACGGTATAAAAAGGCTGTTTACTTACATTTCGACTTGGGGAGAAGTCATTTTTGTCTACAAAATGCAAAGAGAGTTTTTCACTCGTAAGTTTTGTTTCTCATTTAATTAAAAGTAAAAACAAATTGGCGGTCAAAATCAGTAAACACAACTTAGCCGTAAGTTTTTCGCTTTTTGGAGTTCAAAAGCGCTTGAAATTGCTAGATATGTGCTTTTTCGTGTTCGTGATAGAAGGCATCAAGCCCTCAGACCATATTCTAACGAAAACTTTCTTTTCTCATACAATAATTTATAACTCTGTACTCACCTTGATCGCAGTACGTGAAATTCCTTGCCTACACACCGTCGCCAGCTTACGACGGTGGGAAGCGAGAGCACACTTGTCTCGTCCCAGTCCTAATTTTCGTCTCGTCCGTAGTCCGTAGTCGCCGTATCTTAAAGTCCCTACAATCAACTATTCGGGGTTGTGTGACATGTGGCAACTTGAATTCCTTTTTCTGTCTTGGATTTCTTTGCGCTTTTTGCCCCATCGCATAGACATCTTCTGTTGGATGCATGGCCTTCAGCTGTTGAGCGGTGCACTCACTTGCGCGGCAAATATCCACGCAGCTCTTAAGAGGAAGCTTGCTTTGTTGGAAAAGGCGCTTCCTAACACAGTTGTCGCAGATTCCAACAATGATCCTATCTCAAATGAAATCATTTGCGAGCTCTCCATAATTACACGTCTTCACGAGGGAATGCAGAGAAGCGACGTATGTTTCAGTAGACTCACCGGCTTCCTGATCTCGTTTATTGAAGCAGTACCTCTCATTTGTTTGATTTGTTTCCCTGACTCAGAAGGTCTCCAGTTTCTGCAGAACAATGTCTATGTTCATCTTGTCTGTTTCGCTTTTGAACAACAGCCCATCATAAATTTCCAATGCATCTGGACCGATTCAAGTTAGGAGCATTGCTTTTTGGAGCTCGTTGTTTTCGTTGCGAAGTCTGGAGGCGATCTCATAATTTGTCCACATCCTTTTGAATTTTTTCCAGTTTGTGGCCAAGTTTTCCTTTAGTTCCAACTTCGGTGGAAGCAGAATGTTGACTTGTATAAGTTGTCGGGGCTGAGAAGTGTCTGGCGTGGATCCGCCTGTTTTGTCCGAATTTGGCATATTTCAGTGGTGATTTGTCGTCGACTTTTTGGTGGTTTCTCAACAAAGAATAACAGCGAAGCGGCACGGCAAATGTATGCTCTATTTTGACACCATGTAAAGATACTGGCGAGAATATCAACCTAAAAAGTGTGCTTTACTTCACAAAGCCGAGTTGTTACAAGATTGAGCAATAGTTGGCTTCACACTACAAGCTAAGTTAGTTTCAAGTAGGCACTTGATTCAAGTGCACTTGAAAATCTCAAGTCGCACTTTAGAAAACTTGGCTTCACACCTGGTGACAAAGTATACACTTGAAGCACAAGCTGTCAATCATCTTTCGCGGTAAAATCAGAAATGCGATTGCTTGCACGGGAAATCATGGAGCCTGTGCAATGGAAAAACGTTTTATGTTGTTTACTCTTTATTTTGTCTTTAATTTTAACCCAGAGAGCTTTAACATTGCAAGAAATGCATAGGTTCCATATTGTTTACAGGAACTTTGCGACAACACAAAAAAACAGGCGACATCTTCTGTATTTGTCGAGAATGGTTCAGCAAAGGGTTTTCGGCAAAGAAATCGCCACAGGGTTTGGGCATGGCCTCGTCCACAAAATTGGTTTAGACTGCTTTTAGCTAACCGCGACATGGATCCGCTTTGGAAAATGCATTTCCGCGTGACTCGTCCAACGTTCATCGCTTTGTGTGATTTGGTACGCGGAGACCTACAGAAGCAGCACACAAGAATGCATTCACCTGTTAGCGTCGAAGAAAGAGTTGGCGTAGCGCTCTGGAGGCTAGCAACAGGGGATAGCTTCAAAAGCTGTGGACTGCAATTTGGACTTGGGATGTTTACTGCTAAAACTATCCGTTCCGAATTCGAACTTTCCCTTCTATGACGAAAAGATCAGTTTATCAAGTTTCCACTAACGGGGCAAGAGTCAAAGGAACTGATGGGCGAGTTTGAAGAGGAATACAAGATTCCGCAAATAGTTGCTGCCATAGACGGTTGTCACATCGAAATAAACGCACCTCCAGATAACCATGAGGACTACTTCAATAGGAAGCAGCATTACAGTGTCAATTTACAGGCCATAGTTAACTGTAGTTTGAAATTCATTCATGTTAGCTTTGGGTATCCTGGAAGCATACATGATGCCAGGGTATTGAGATTAAGTGGCCTCTTTGATTTAGGAGAAAACGAACAAATTTTAACATCACCAAAGAAAATTGTCAGTGGTACAGAAATCCCCCCTCTCATTATAGGAGACAGCGCTTATCCACTGTTGAAGTGGCTTGTCAAACCTTATCCTGATAGAGGGAATCTTACACCAGATGAACGTGAATTTAACAAAAAGCTAAGTGCTGCAAGGTCTGTTGTTGAAAGAGCATTTGGCATGCTCAAGGGACGCTGGCGGTTGCTGTTAAAGAAAGTTGAGCAACAAACCAGAACACTCACTAAAACTGTTCTTGCTGCATGTGTTTTACATAACATCTGTGTCGATCACGGTGACTTGTATGATTGCAGCGATAGCGATTCAGATGACAGTGATTCCGAAGATGACAACGAAGGGTCATTACGGGAGGGCGGTGCTGAAGTAAGAGAAGCACTAAAGAACTTTGTGTGGGATAACTTGTAATATCACTTGAGTGTGTTGAATTTACTAATAACTGAGTTATCCCGTAAAAACATCAAAATTGTTTGTCTTTTTTCGGAGGGAAAAGAAACATAGAAACAAGTTTGATTTGTTTGTTGTTTAATTCATTGACCTTGTTGGGTTTCCTTCCCCACGGCCGCGTTTCCGCGTCTGTTACAACTTGTGTTATGAAACGACTACTGAAAATGGGTTAAAACTGTAACAAGCAGGAAAAGTGCATACTAGTAATTTATTAAAAGTTGAGGCTTATCAAATGTCAACAGATGAATAATTATAATGACGGAAATTCAGTCGTGTCCGTTTATAAGCATGAGCTTAATTTTAGGATGAATTTAAAAAACAAACGGAAACGTTCAAATGACAAATTCTCAGAAAAAACGTAAACAGTTCAGGAACAAACGTTCATTGGCGCTATTTCTTCATAAAATCCTTCATTATATCTTTAAATCCGGATAAAAGAGACGCTGTTTGTTCCATTTGCATCTTCTGGTTCTCTTCGAACATTTTCATTGACTTTTCAAACCTTTCATTTTCTAGTTTAAGACTTTTCTCCCACATTTCTTTGAACCCTGCACTCCAGTCATCTGTGCCTTTAGCTTCTTCACTTTTTCCTCGTTTCTTCTTCCGTGATTCCTCTCCATGCACTTGGTTGATGCCACGTTTCACGCCAGCACTTGTTGAAGGCCTGTCCTCGTTTTCCGAGCTAGCGGCACTTGCGGCACTGGAAGAAATGAGTTGTGGAGTACTGCTGGCATCAGACGATTTTGGAATGAAAGAAGAACTCTCAATTTCCATCTTGGCGGGATCTACACTGTCACGGTAGCCCATAGTTTGGTCAAAAATACTGTAATAGGGAAAGTTCTCCTTGATTTTATTCAGGCCTTCTTCGCCAGTTTTGCTTGCTTTGAGTTTTAGCTGCTTGAATTCATATTCTAAATTTTGCTGTCTCTTCTTCACTTGTGGCAAAGTACGTTCGCTTCCATCACAGCTGCGTTTGAATTCCTCGAAAATCTCGTTCCAAATCGCAGTACGCGCTTTGTTGGAGGCTCCTTTCAGTCTTTCAAACCGAGGAGCCCACGCATGAAGAAGATGTTTCGACTCCTGCACGGACCAATCCGCAGCTTTGGGTTTTTCTTTCTGTTTTTCTTTTCCTTTTCCTTTGGATGATTCAGAGGCTGTTGTGTTTGTACCAGTCGGTGTGGGAAACTGTACTTGTTGAAGGAGTTGTTGCTGTGCAAATAAATCCAGGTTGGAAAAGTTGCTGGTTTTGCAGAACCGCATTTGGTGCTGGATGAAACGAAAATCGATGGTTCATGCTGTCTCTAAAGATGAAATTCAAATAAGATCGTAAGTTTAACTATTTGTATCGGCTTTTCCTTGGTTTTTTTTTTTATGTTTACTTACAAAAAAGACTGTTCCATGGACTCCTCAAACTGTGAGGCGTATCTCCAGCCATCCATTTTGTTTTTTTTCGGATTGATTTTAGTTCACGGCAAAATGTTTATGTCCTGGCACAGCAGCACGTGGCTTTCAGTTGGTTTCCCTTTTCCTATTGGTCAAGTACGTTCTCAAGTGTGGTGTTGGCCATACTTGGCGGCGTACTTCGGCTTCTTTGAACTACGAACGTTTCCATGGTCACTAAGTAAAGTTCAAGTTGGTAGGTTTTACCCCTTCACACTCAAAGTAGGTTTCAAGTGCACTTAGATTATACTTACAAGGTCTAGTGTGAAGCCCCCAAATGTAACCCGAGAAATATACGTCACATGCCGTGAGCTATCCTACGACTGGAAGTCACACGTCTATTAGCAATGTTCTGTTCTGTTGCTACACTTCTCCATTAGCTTGAGGCCAGAGAGGTGGAGATGTTTGGTGTTGGACCCCATGACTAGCTATGAAACTTTCAAATTCTTTTGATACAAACTGAGATGCATTGTCCGACTTGAGACTGAATGGGTAACCATACTGGGTAAAATATTTTTGCAAGTTATTAGTTAGGGAAATTATTTTTGTATAGGGTTAACCTTACAATTTCCCTATTCAGGATGTTTTTGTATTTGTGTTGAAGCCTCCTGAAGAAAATGTTACCTTATGTTATGTTATGTTATGTTAAGATTGGCATTAGCGCTTCGATCATCTTCTGAGATGTGGTTGAATGGACGATAACTACTTCAAAGAATCGGCTGTAGTAATCCACTACTACCAGTAAGTTCTCTCCAGAGGGAAGTGGTCCTAGGACATCAATAGCCACATCTTGCCAGGGTCCTGATAGTGGTTCTACTCGTTGCATTGGCTCAGGTGCAAGAAATTATCCCTCTACTTTACATCCATGGCAATTTTTGCAAACTTATTCAGCATCACAGTCCATTTTGGGCCACCAGACTTTGCTTCTTAGCTGATTTTTCATCTTCACGACTCTTTGATGACCTTCATGTGCTAAGCGCAGCACTTCACTTCTGAGGCTTTGTGGAATAACCATTCTCATTCCCCGCATCACTAACTTTCCCAGTATGCAAAGTTCATATTTCACACTTGTGTAATGAGGCAGTTTCCACTGTGACCAATCTCCGGTTTGTATGTAGTGTCTAACACTACACAGTTCAGGATCATTTTCAGATTCCCTTTCTACTTCCTTTGCAGTCATAGCTCCTGGTGTGATTTCTTGCGCTACAACTTTAACAAAGTCAGCCTCCTCACCACTGCAATCTTTCTGATCCACAGAGTTCAATCTTGAAAAGGGCGTCTGCAATATTAGTCTTGCCAGGACAAAAGATCACATTAAAATTGTAGGCTTGCAGGCGAAGGACCCAGCACTACATCCTTGCAGAAGGTTTAGATGACTTGTTATAGATGTACTGTAGAGGTTTATGGCCAGTTTCCAACTCAAACTCTCGGCCGAAAACATACAGTTGGAATCTCTCACAAGCCCATACCAATGCAAGACCTTCTTTCTCTGTTTGTGAATATCTTCTTTCCACATCAGTAAGATTTCTTGATGCATATGAAACAACTCTCCACATGCCATCTTGCAGCTGAGTTAGGACAGCTCCTATACCAGTGGGACCAGCATCAGCAACGATCTGTGTTCTGCATTCATTTCTGAAGTAAGCAAGTGTTTCTGCTCGGATCAGTAGATCTTTCAATATATGAAAAGACTTCTGCTGGGCACCTCCCCATACAAACTGCTGATCCTTTCTTGTAAGCATTCTGAGCAGTTCGGCAACCTGGTCAAAATCTGGTAAAAACTTGGCACAAAAGATCTAACTTCTGTGGTAGTTTGTGGAGCCTTGGCATTTTGAATAGCAGCTACCTTCTCTTCATTGGGTTAAATTCTTTACTGCTTAGATCATGTCCAAAGAATGTTAACTTTGCCTAAACTGACACTTCTTCTTATTCAAGGTCAAGCCACATTCCTGGAGACGGTGAAGGACAGCTAACAGATTCTTGTCGCGCCCCTGAATGCCACATCCATGGATGATTAGGTCATCCGCAATATTTGCAACTCCTTTACAGCCCACCAGTGTGTCCTTGACAATCTTCTGGTACTTTTCTGGAGCCGAGGTAATGCCAAACATTAGCCTCTTATATTGATAAAGACCTCTGTGAGTAATAAACGCAGTAATTCGACGTGATTCTGCCTCAAGTTCTACCTGGTGGAAGCCCCAAATCAAATCTAATTTTACTGAACACCGTAGACCCATTCAATTTGTGCAGAACCTCTTCAACCGTGGGGATTGGGTGCCGTTCTCTTTCAATTGCTTCATTGGCTTTCCTCATATCCATGCAGATGCAGATATCTCCGTCCGGTATTGGTACTATTACAAGTGGGGAGACCCACTCAGTTGGACCACTTGTTGCCTCTTCAACAATGTCCTCTTTTACAAGTTCATCCAGCTTCTTGTTTACTTTCTCCCTCAAACCAAAGGGTAGTCTTCTGACTGGTTGTGCGACAGGCTTAACATTTTTATTGATATGCAGTTTCAGCTGATAAAATTTTAATTTACCCACTCCAGTAAACACATCAGCAAACGTCTTGACAATGTCCACAGAATTCCCTTCACTTGTGATTGAGTTCGCCCGAGGCAAGTTACTCATCCACACACATTTCTCCAGACTCCTGTTCCAACCACTTTAATTGGTTTGGTTTGGCCATATGCAAACAGCTTCTTTTCACATTTCCGGGACTGTACCCATCAGGGCAAAACTCCATTCTTACAGCCACATCATCTGCAGTCAGGCAGGTCTTTGCAATCGCATATATGTCAGCACTCTTGTTTTTAACCGAATGAGCATTGAACATGCATAATGCCATTGGCTGTTTATGGTAACCACTCAAAGATGATCCAGTAGAACAATTGATGTTAATTAAATTTCCAGGATTGCGAGAAGGCCTTGTCAATTGGGCTCTGTGTTGGTGATCACTGCATGATGGAAGAATCACAGGTATTCTATCACCAGTGGGACCATGATTCAACTAAAACTTAAGATCTCCAATTAACAGAGCATGGAATGTCACTGTTGTAGTAGAATAATAGGCACACAGACGTTTATGCCATCTGATCTTGTATTGCTTATGTGATGAAGGACTAGCAGTCATACACGGAAAGACAAGCGTTTCATTAGTCGGTGTCATTGTAGCATTCCATGACCAGGAAGACAATGGGTGATTACCGGTAAAATTGCTGCTGTTGTTAACATAGCCACGTGATATTCATGGAACCCAGAGAGAACGCTGGCAAAACATCGCGAACTGGCTTTCCTGACACAAATATCTGATTTCCTTGGTCCAAAGAGCTCCTGGACATGAACAGCGATGTTAAAACTGATCTGCCATTTTCGCAGTCCTGATATAGACATCCCGAAAAAAGAAAATATGGTAGAATAGCACAGGTCAAGAAGGCACGTCCAACCCTCATTATACATTCATTATACATCAATGTGCATAGGACTACTATCAGTGCACGTTTCTTTAAAATTTATGTCCTTAAGGCGTTGATAGTTCTCCTTTACCCAGTGAAGGTGTTGGTCTTGCAAATCACTTCAAATACGAGGAACTGAGAAGGCATTCAAATTCATTGCAAAGCCTGTCTCTGGCTTAGTTAGGGCTAGTTCAAGGAGATTAAGTGCTTGCAACTGCTGTCCTAGCTACCAAATGTTGCAATCCATAGTGTCTGTCTTGACAGTCTCCAGTTTCAGTGCATTCACAACTCCCTGGGAAACATGATCTCTGAGCCCCAGTGTCGAAAATAGCACGAACCTGTAAACTGTGGCTGGATTCCATTCCTGGTCTTGATACAACAACTTGAGCAGTTTGAAGAAGCACATGCATTCCTGAACTGACATGCATTACAGGTGTGGACATTTCAGGCAAATTACACGCATCCTCCATTGCAGAATTGGCACTAACACAAGAATTCCCACTATCACAAACAGCCATGTGATGACGGCCCTTGCATACAAAACACTGAATTTTTGAGTCACAATATTGGGCCAAGTGTCCTCCACAGTGCAAACAAATGAAACTCTCCCATGTTTCCTTAGAATATCCCTCCTCTGATCAGTATTTGTCACAACACCACACTCGGCTGCTCGGTTTTTCCTTGCAAAACAAACAGTCAAACTCCGCTCGATTTCCACTCAGTAGTGCACTCCCAGTTGTGTACGGCTTCTTGACAGGCGATTTTTCAGCACATGGGCGAATGTTACAGTGCTCACGAGCTTCCACTTCGAATTTTACGGACTGAAGTACAGAGTCGAGCTTCCAGTCATCCTTGTGTTCGCGAGTTACTATCAAACGTAACTCTTCCGGTAATTTTTCCATAAAAATGGATATCAGTAAGGCACCATATTGATCCGATTCGATTCCAAGGGCCTGTAGACCCCTCACTTGGATTTCCACCTTATCGAGCACAGCGCGCAAGCCCTTGATGTCTGCCAATGTCGTCACTGGTTTCAACTTCAAAAGAGCTTTCATGTGGGAACTGATTATAAGTTTTTTGTATCCAAACCTCTGCTTCAGGATATCAACAGCATTCGCATAATTAGACTATGTCAGTGCCAGTCCAGTTATAGCCGATAAAGCTGTGCCTTCAAGCAAGCTCCTCAGGTAGTTAAGTTTGTCGACATTCTTGAGTGCCTTGTTTGTGTGTATGGCAGAACTGAAAACGTCCCAAAAGGACTGCCATTCTTTCGGCAAGTCTTGCAACGTTACACTAAATGCCAAGGGTTCTTAACGGGGCGACAAATGATCCTGTCTCCACCTTTGGGGAGGACAAGAACAATGCTGTTGATACCTTGTTAAGTGAGAGTTCTCTCAATTGGCTTAAATCGTTTACCAATTTAGTGTGGTTTCATTTTTTCTTGATAGTCGAAAACCACATTAAAGAAAACCCTGATGAAAAGCGTTACGGTTGGTTGAATCTTAAACTTCAGAGTCCGCATGTTATTGACAGGTGCAGTAATAAACTTCGATTTTCTAGAATCTGCAGTTACTTATTATACCAAATTTGTTATAACAATTAAATAATTTTTTTAATTGGAAAAGGTTGGTGGCTTACTGAAATCCAATTTCTAACATTTTCTAACATAACGGTTGTGACTATAATTTAATTTAAGTTCCCAATGGTGGCGGTGCCTAATGTTGCAGTAATGCCAAACCAGCTGTTGGCACTCTGAAGATCCCCAAAGTTTTCAAGGGCTGGGTGGCCCTGTTGCAACTGAGGGATCTGGTTGACTGAAACCCAAAATAAGGTGGCTTGACTGATTTAGAGAAACATACCTGACAAAGTTCTCGTAAGATCATGACCCTTTCCCAGGTCAACAAAGCCCACTAGCTTGTGCTTGGCACCTACGGAAATCAATTCTAGACTCTCCTGAAAGAGATCAGGATTGTCTGTTCATAATTTATTGATTGCCCATTTATCTATGTATATTTTCTGAACAAAATATTATTCTTACCAATTAAACAGTGCCATAGATAATGTATAGCTGCGTATATCCTCAAGGAGATAATGTTTTTGTCAGTCAACTGACAATCACAGAGAATACTAACACTATAATTTAACAATTAACAACACCAGTGTTGACATGGCATTGATTCTATTAGCCATGAAAACAGCTTTGTTTAGAGCCACTGAACAAGCAATAAATAACATATTGACTAGTTTTGTTCTGACAAATTACTTTTCAAGGTTTTAATTTAATGTTGGTTCATGAACATGAAATGGAACGTTTGATAAAATTTAAGAGTAAATGTCAGTAAAAATCGAGGAAAATTCAAAAAAAGTGGCCACGGTCAAAAAATCGATTTCGCTCATACTTTGTCAGTTTGAAGGCCTAGGTAAGTAACTGAAAGATATGAGGTCAGTTTTTTGAAATATTCCATTTAACGGCAGAAAACCACGAAAAACGGTCACCCTACCGGAAGCTCGGATTTCACCTAGCGGAAACTCGAAATTTTACACTTTTCAGCTTCTCGCTACACAGACGTTTACGTAGCTGTGAATCTTTCTTAAGTATAATTGAATACATTGATTCTTCCTTAGTCAAACCATGGCAATAAGTTTTATCTATACTCATTTGTCAGCGAACTGAGACCCGATTAAGAAGACACACTTTTCTCATTTACGCGAAGGTGTAAAATAATCCAAACTCAGCGGCGAAAAAAGCTGACCGGTAGTTCTTCAAATCCTCTGATATTATAACCAAAGATAGTTCAGTCATTGATTTTTAGGTCTACGTTTTTAAATCTTTAGGATCTAGTAGCACTTTTGCATGAACGCCGATCAAAATTCGATAAAATTCCAATTGAGCGCCTTTGAAATTTACAACTCTACATAACAAAGCACCATTGAATAAATCAACTCCTCGGCCAAAGTTTGTACATAAACATGAGGGTTTTACGTTTTTAGCGGTTTGAACCGTTTTAAAGTATTTGTTGATGTTAAATATTGTCTACACAGGTAAAACAAACTATGAAACACCGAAACTACCACGACCTGAAATTAAGTCTCACAGGCTCGCTCCCTAATCTGTGTCACGTCCGAGCGACTTAGCTACAATTAGTACAGTAACAAACAGATATTTACATCTGTTGATTTAAAGTAAGTCTTTTTTTTTTTAAAATATCTTACTCAACGATGTGCCAGGTTCCCCAGTTCACTTGCTGAAATAAAAATAAAAGAAAACATCAATTCAAACTGAAACGATTAGAATTGATTTTATTAAGAATGAGAAGCTTTATGCCGTCGATAACCAACCAGAAGTACCTGTTCTCACGAAAATTGCATTGTTCTCTAAATAAATAAATTGAGTCATTATCTTTATCTGTGAAACATTGCATCTAAAACCAGAGTTTATTGTCGGGGACGTTCACAGAACAGCGATGTCTTGTTCGTTCTTGAATATTGTTGGTGGGATTTGCGGTGCAGACGAACGCACAAGTTCTTCAACTTCCGTCACGCCACTCACGCGGTGTAACAGGGATATAAAAACTCACAAAAAGTCGTTGAAATTTTCGGGAATTGAAACGGAGGTAGAATTAATTTTGGCGAGATGTGGATGTTTTCAGAAGCCGGCGAATTTATCGGATATGGCTATTTGTCCGGTTCATCGTGCCAAGTTAGGTATAAGTTGGCGAAGGACGGGTAATCTTTGCACCATCCCAGAAGTTGTTTCTGTTCACTGCATGCAAGGAGCTGAGGAAGGCACCCGCACTGGAAAAAGGAATAAATTTATTCCAATCCATGAAGATATTTGAACTTTCAAAACAGCTCGTCCCTGTGGGCTCAGGTAAGCAACCAACTACTTGATGTTCTACCAAACAGAAACTGTCTCCAATGTATAATTTTTAGTCTAAAGAAAGAGCAAGGCTTATTTCACGGTCAGGGAAGTATATTTTCCAATATTTCGAAAGGCACGGCCTTTCTTCTTCAGGGTATGTTTGAGACAAACATACCCTCAAACATACCCTGAAGAAGAAAGGCCGTGCCTTTCGAAATATTGGAA
>NW_028145564.1:0-47500 GCF_977016875.1 Pavona decussata
TTTTATTTTATTTGTTAGTTATTCTAAACTCGACTTATTAGCTACTTAAGCTAGGAGCCTAAAAAACTCCAGGTCCTCGAGTATAAATAAAGTTATGTTATGTTTATGTGATTGAGGCTTATGTGGGTGACGACTCAGATACAAAAATACAACACAAAAACTCTGGGGTTCAATAGTAACGTTTCTGCTAAAAGCTGCTGTCAGTACCAAGAGTAAGGAACGAAAATCAAACAAAACAGACAAAAGGATAGAACTAGCTAAACAACGCACAGCTTGACTTGTGAACCCGTTTAGTTATTTTAACTAGATTAAGGAGTGCGTACGATGTCACCAGGCTCTCTCTCCTTTGCCAAGTTGGAGATGATGTCATCCGCCCCTGCAAAATCTGCGGGGGATGCCAGATACGCGTCCCAGGGTCCATTCATTCAATGAACGTTGTTGTCACATAGAATCTCGACTCCAATCTGTATTAGGAGTGCGTTCTTTCTACGTCGAACGCAATGAGTTATCAACCATCAGCCGATTTTTAGACAAAATCTCCCAACTAGTAGCATAAGAAATATATGGAGGACAGTGAGGAGAAGATACATACTTATATTGCGGTTAAAATCAAAAAGTGTCAAATATCTCCTTCGATTTATGTGCGTTTTCTGTCAGTGGTTTGCGACAACAGTTGAATTGAAAATGAAATTATTGGGCTAAATGCTAATAAGTGTACTGGGCCTTACAGCATACAAGTTGCTATTTTAAAAACTATCAAACATGTTATATCTACACCTCTAGAAATTATATTCAATGCCTCCCTTTCAGTTCTTGGCCCACTATTACTTCTTATATATGTCAGTGATTTTAGGAACTGTTCCTAAATTCTAGATTTTCATCTATTTGCAGATGATGCCAATCTGTTTTCTGAACACAAAAATCTTAATGCCCTTGAATCCAAAGTAAACAATGAACTAGTATATTTTCATACTTGGTTGAGTGCCAACAAACTTTCATTTGATATTGATAAGCTTTGTCAAACTTTGTCATTTTCCACCCTCTACGAAGAAAGTTACCCTTTCATGTCGCACTCTCTTTAAATGGCATAAACGTAAACCAAGAGAACTCAATAAAATATCTAGGTATTATAATAGATTCTAATTTATCATGGAAAAGTCAAGTAAGCTAAATTGCTAAAAAGATTAAGCGAAATTTTGGGATTCTTTCTAAACTTCGTTATTATGTGAATTCAGATATTTTGGTCAAACTATATTATGCCTTAATATATCTTTTGGGGTAACACCTATTCTTCTACTACCCAGCCCTTGTTCATGTCACAAAAGAGAGCAATGCGAGTGATGACTTTCGCCAAATTTCATGCGCATTCTAGTCCAATTTTTAAACACTTTAATATTGTTAAACTGTCTGATCTTGTCTTTCTTAATATTGCAGTCTTTATGAAGAAATTTCACAATAGACGCCTACCATCTGTGTTTGACACTTTCTTCACACAAGTCAATAAAAGACGTAACTATAATACAAGAAGTGCTTCGAATATGTGCTAACCTGGGATCCCACCTTGGAAATTGTGGCAAGGGCTTGTTTTTGGGATCCCATTCGGGATCCCAGCTGGGATTCTAATCCCACTTGGGATCCCGCTGTGAACCAAACATATATAGAAAATGTTCTGAGAGTTAGAATCCCACCTGGGATCCTCCCTATTTCACCTGGGATCCCACTTGGGATCCCGTTCCAAAATCCCACCTGAGATACCATCTGGGATCCCACTTGGGATCCCACCTGGGATCCCACCTGGGATCCCTGGTGGGATCCCAACAAATATTTTACACATTTTACACGGGTTGTCCAGATTTCCCAGCCGTAATGATTCAAATGATACGGTAGAAAGTAAGTGGTTGTTTACTTACAGAAGTTATATATTTAAATATATATATATATATATATATATATATATATATATATATTGAATACTTGCAGGAACTTCACTTGGCAATTAATTCAGTTCCCGGTCTCTCACAGAGGACACTGTTGCAGATCTGACTGAGTAACTCGTAACCGGCGAAAACCACCCGGGATTTAACCTGGGATCCCACCTTGGAAATTCTGGCAAGGGCTTGTTTTTGGGATCCCACTCGGGATCCCAGCTGGGATTCTAATCCCACTTGGGATCCCGCTGTGAAACAAACATATATAGAAAATGTTTGGAGAGTTAAAATCCCACCTGGGATCCCACTTGGGATCCCGTTCCAAAATCCCACCTGGGATCCTACCTAGGATCTCTGGTGGGATCCGAACAAATATTTTACACGGGTTGTCCAGATTTCCCAGCCGTAATGATTCAAATGATACGGTAGAAAGTAAGTGGTTGTTTACTTACAGAAGTTATATATTTATATATACATATTCAACACTTGCAGGAACCTCACTTGGCAATTAATTCAGGTCCCCGGTCTCTCACAGAGGACACTGTTGCAGATCTGACTGAGTAACTCGTAACCGGCGAAAGCCACCCGGGATTTAACCTGGGATCCCACCTTGGAAATTCTGGCAAGGGCTTGTTTTTGGGATCCCACTCGGGATCCCAGCTGGGATTCTAATCCCACTTGGGATCCCGCTGTGAAACAAACATATATAGAAAATGTTTGGAGAGTTAAAATCCCACCTGGGATCCTCCTCAACCCACCTGGGATCCCACTTGGGATCCCGTTCCAAAATCCCACCTGGGATCCTACCTAGGATCCCTGGTGGGATCCGAACAAATATTTTACACGGGTTGTCCAGATTTCCCAGCCGTAATGATTCAAATGATACGGTAGAAGGTAAGTGGTTGTTTACTTACAGAAGTTATATATTTATATATACATATTCGACACTTGCAGGAACCTCACTTGGCAATTAATTCAGGTCCCCGGTCTCTCACAGAGGACACTGTTGCAGATCTGACTGAGTAACTCGTAACCGGCGAAAGCCACCCGGGATTTAACCTGGGATCCCACCTTGGAAATTCTGGCAAGGGCTTGTTTTTGGGATCCCACTCGGGATCCCAGCTGGGATTCTAATCCCACTTGGGATCCCGCTGTGAAACAAACATATATAGAAAATGTTTGGAGAGTTAAAATCCCACCTGGGATCCTCCTCAACCCACCTGGGATCCCACTTGGGATCCCGTTCCAAAATCCCACCTGGGATCCTACCTAGGATCCCTGGTGGGATCCGAACAAATATTTTACACGGGTTGTCCAGATTTCCCAGCCGTAATGATTGAAATGATACGGTAGAAAGTAAGTGGTTGTTTACTTACAGAAGTTATATATTTATATATACATATTCAATACTTGCAGGAACCTCACTTGGCAATTAATTCAGGTCCCCGGTCTCTCACAGAGGACACTGTTGCAGATCTGACTGAGTAACTCGTAACCGGCGAAAACCACGCGGGATTTAACCTGGGATCCCACCTTGGAAATTCTGGCAAGGGCTTGTTTTTGGGATACCACTCGGGATACCAGCTGGGATTCTAATCCCACTTGGGATCCCGCTGTGAACCAAACATATATAGAAAATGTTTGGAGAGTTAAAATCCCACCTGGGATCCTCCGTATCCCACCTGGGATCCCACTTGGGATCCCGTTCCAAAATCCCACCTAGGATCCCATCTGGGATCCCACTCGGGATCCCACCTGGGATCCCAACTGGGATCCCTGGTGGGATCCCAACAAATATTTTACACGGGTTGTCCAAATTTCCTAGCCGTAATGATTCAAACGATACGGTAGAAAGTAAGTGGTTGTTTACTTACAGAAGTTATATATTTATATATATATTCAATACTTGCAGGAACTTCACTTGTCAGTTAATTCAGGTCCCCGGTCTCTCACAGAGGACACTGTTGCAGATCTGACTGAGTAACTGGTAACTATGTAAAGTATATGAAATAATTCATATATGAACTGCGGATATAGATGAAAGTGAGAAGTGATCATCGCAGTGAATTTTCCAATTTATGCAATTGGAAATTGGAAGCCTGAAAAAAAAAAATTCAGGCTTCAACGGGATTCGAACCCGTGACCTCCGCGTTACCGGTGCGATGCTCTACCAACTGAGCTATGAAGCCACACATTGGGAGCAAGGTCAATTGTAGGTTCCCATTTTCCCGTGAGAGGAGTGAAACGATGTAAAGTATATGAAATAATTCATATATGAACTGCGGATATAGATGAAAGTGAGAAGTGAGAAGTAACTGGTAACTGGCGAAAACCACCCGGGATTTAACCTGGGATCCCACCTTGGAAATTCTGGCAAGGGCTTGTTTTTGGGATCCCACTCGGGATCCCAGCTGGGATTCTAATCCCACTTGGGATCCCGCTGTGAACTAAACATATATAGAAAATGTTTGGAGAGTTAAAATCCCACCTGGGATCCTCCGTATCCCACCTGGGATCCCACTTGGGATCCCGTTCCAAAATCCCACCTGGGATCCCATCTGGGATCCCACTCGGTATCCCACCTGGGATCCCTAGTGGGATCCCAACAAATATTTTACACGGGTTGTCCAGATTTCCCAGCCGTAATGATTCAAATGATACGGTAGAAAGTAAGTGGTTGTTTAATCTCAGAAGTTATATATTTATATACACATCTGTGCGAATTTGTAAAAACGTTGTCACTAGAACCGGGCGTAAAGGCAGGTGAGTGACTTGCAAGTTTGTGTGAAAAGCAGAGGGGTGGGGAGGGCATTGTTATTAGGCTAAGTCAGGCAGAACGTTTCCTGACTGTTTAGGTTTAAGTGCAGGTTTGTTGTTTAAAATCCAGCTAGATATTATCAGTCAATGTAAGTGAGCTGATCCCGACTTGAGCTACTACATGCTAGCCTAGTGAGTTTTGCCTTCGAACTCAATTTTTTCCTTCCAGGGACCTATTTGCGTGTGATATCTGTGCGAATTTGTAAAAACGTTTTCACTAGAACCGGGCGTGAAGCTGTGGTTCTCTAAAATTGAGGGGGCTTGTAGTCAAAGACCAGTCTGTAAGCTAGCCCAGGGTAAGGGCTACCTGCTGGGGGGTAGCTCTTGGTTGTGTGTCAAAAGCTCCGGGGTGGGGAGGGGAGGGTTTTGTAACCTAATCAACTTAGCCCAATTTGCTGTTAATTTCTTAGACCAGAGTTACTTCTTGGCTTGTGACCTCTCCCATAGAGCCAAATGTTGTTGACAATCAATTGGATCAATCTGACACCAAGCCTGGAGTGTGGCCTAAAGGCAGGTGAGTGACTTGCAAGTTTGTGTGAAAAGCAGAGGGGTGGGGAGGGCATTGTTATTAGGCTAAGTCAGGCAGAACGTTTCCTGAGTGTTTAGGTTTAAGTGCAGGTATGTTGTTTAAAATCCAGCTAGATATCCAATCCATTTTATTTTATTTTATTTTGTGTTGAACTTTCTATTTTACTTTCTATCGAATCTGTTTATAAAGTTTGTTGACAGCATTTACTGAAGCCGTCCGAGAGAGAAGTTATGTAATTACACCCATCTCCTTTTTGTTTTCAAAGTGATTGCCGTCAACAAAGATGAGCGATATCTTTGCCTAAACACTGGTCTTCTTCGTTTTCTAAGCCTCCGCGAAATAGGGTTCTTGCTTTATTTTTTAAAGGTGTTTCGAGAATTTCAGTACAATTTCAATGTAGTGCAGTGATTCAAAGTAATTTAATGGTTTGAAGTTTGAGTGGCTGCACTCAGAAAGGCGAAACTTGAGCACATACATATTATAGCATTAGGTTATTGCCTGTGGGTTTCCCCTCTAAGTAATTATTGGAAGTCGCGTGACCGATGGTGCAAGAGCCATGTGCTCGGTTGAGTTGTCAGAACTGTGTATCTCGTAATAAGTGATTAAAAGTTTTTAACGCCGTATTTACTGTGTAATGATGGCGTTACATTGGTGGCAGCGGTAAAAACAAACAAAAAAAAAAAAAAGAAAGAAAAAAACACAACTTAACAGAAACCTGTGGTCAATGGAAAAGTTTTGATGGTGTGTACGACCGAATTTCAACATTATGTTGTTCTGTTTCGAATTTTTGCTTGTGTGCTGTTTTCAATGGCGGAAAACTCAAACGCGGTTTCGAGATTCCAAAGGATGAGTTGCTCGACGCCAACTAATCCGTTCAAACCGGGGAACCCGTTGACACCAGCAACTGATTATTCATCCTTGGATTCATAAGTAAATTTTGAAAGTCCACGTCGCCGAATTCACTCTGCAAACCCGTTAGCATCGGAGAACCAGCTGGATAATTCTTCAGCTGATTTGTTTACACCCCGCCAAAAGTTTACCAAACTTGTTAACAATCCTGCGGATTATGATGGTACTAAGGCGCTACGAGATTATTTGAAACACTTTGAGCGTTGTTATGTTGTTAATGGCTGGAGCAAAGATGAAGCTGCGGTACTCCTGGCAGCAAGCTTTCGCGGCGAAGATCAAAAGGTGCTAAATGGCGTGTCTGATAGTGACTGTCGAAATAACGCGAAGGTTGTTGACAAGCTGGAGCTTCGGTTCGGCGTCGAAAAACAACGCGAGTTACACCAGGCTGCTCTGCACAACCGTCGACAGGAACATGGTGAAGCTCTTGCTGCAGATATCCGCTGTATGTCCAGTCTAGCGTATCAGGATTTATCTCTGACACTCAAGAAAGATTTGCCGTCCAGCATTTCATATGCTATCAAAGACGAAGACGATCGGCTGCGACTACGCAGAGACAAACCATGCAGCATGGACGAAGCCTTGTCACTGGCTTGTGAACTTGAGGCATGTACGTGGATGAAGCTGTCAGGGAGCCTGGTTTATTTTAAAAGCTCAGTTGGAAATGTTACATAATGACACTCAATTGCAACAACAACGTCAGACTCAGCAGGTCGCTCAGCAGGTCTCTCTCCCGTTGTAAGTGGCGTAAGGGTTGGAAATCTCAGAAACAAGTGTCTTTTGTTTATGTTGCTATCCAGACTGAGGTGCAAGTCCCTAATCAGAACAATGAACAGCCTACGATCTGTGAAAGTCCTGTTGGTGATCGCTGTGCCACAGTGAAGTTAGAACCAATGTAGACTCCGCCTTCCTGAGGGAACAACAGGAAATAGATTCTGATCTCAAGATCACTATTGGATGGGAGAGGGCTTGTGAAAGAAAACCGTTGTGGGGGGATGTGTCACCTCAGAGTCGTGCTGTTAAGACCTTGTTGACACAGTGGGACCGTCTTCGTTTTAGAAACGGTGTATTTTGTTGCAAATGGGAAAATGACATAGGAGATCAGTCAATTGACCAGAATCTTCTCCCCAACATTTCCGACAGACTTCCTTTGAAGCTCACCATAGTCAAATGACTACATCGTGGTGTACGGAAGACCTTATGCGCTCTTAAGTCTCGTTATTATTGGCCAGGACTTACATAGGCAGTTCACAGATCATGGGGTCGACTGTTGCCATGTTTGTGGATCAAAGAAAATGTGGGGAAGGAAACGTCGTGCACACTTAAAACAGTACGGGGTGGGAGCTCCCATGGAACGAATTGCAATGGACATTCTTGGCCCACTGCCAGAAACCTCAAGGAAGAACAAGTTCATACTGGTGGTCAGTGATTATTTCACAGAAAGGACAGAGAGCTACCCAATACCAAATACTGTTGCTGAGAAGCTGGTGAGCGAGTTCATTTGTCGTTTTGGTGTACCCCATCAACTTCATAGCGACCAAGGAATTAACTTTGAATGCAAGGTGTTCGCTGAAGTTTGCAAACTGTTAGACATCGAGAAGGCTCACACTACTCCAATGCATCCCCAACCCGATGGACAGGTTGAACTTTTCAAGAGAACCCTCATTAAAATGCTGCGTGGAAATATTAAGGAGGATCAAAGGCACTGGGATCTCCAGCCTGTGTGATGGCTTATCGAGGTGCTGTTCATGCGTCAACAGGGGCTTGGCTCAATCTCTTAATGCTGGGTATAGAAGTGAAAGTTCCCTTGGATGTCACTATCGAGGCACCCCCTGATGCGCCACCACTCCAGACAGACTATGCCGAAGCTGTTCAAAAGAGATTGGCCGCTGCACATGATTTGGCTAGACAATATTTGAACAAGGCAGCCGTACTCCAGAACAGGAACTACGACAAAGGGCTTGCCGGTAAACCATTCACTGTTGGTAATTCTGTTTGGATGCACAACGTTCGGCGAAACAAAGGGAGCAATGCTAAACGTGACTGCCCTTGGGAGGGCCCTTATCGGGTCATATCAGTGCTGTCAAATGTAGTTTATCGTATACAGAAGAGCGTGAAGGCCAAGCCAAAGGTCATTCATGCAGACCGTTTAAGGCCTTATTTGGGACCGCCACTTGAGAGATGGATTCCAAAAAGGCAGACACAGTTATCGAATCCGAGAGAGAAGTGGAGAGAGGTACCAGGTGTGAATTCTCCAGTTTTTGTCGAAGGTGAACAGTCAGCTCCGGTTACTGAGAGAGAGGGAGTTGAGCTTGTTGAAATAGAGTTGACGGTGGGAGGAGAAGAGGATAATGCTAACCCAAGAACTCAGAATGCTGATAGCATTGGGGTTGATAACAGTGACCAGCCTGGTGATGTGAGGGCACCCGAACCGCATGAGGAGTTGTCTACTTCTGGAACGAACGTTGACCATAAAAAATAAGAGTTGACTGTGCAAGTCGTACCCGAGACAGATTCCAGTGCTCACGGGAGACCTTTAAGGCAGCGGAAGTCACCAAGTTGGTACGGAACTTGGGTGGCTGATTAGTTGGATTGCTCCAGTGGCTTTACCATTAAATGCTCAATTTTAAGGACTAGTGGACACTAAGGAACGGTTTCATAAGAACTGTGGACTTGAAATTTTTCGCGGACATTATGGAACAGTCTAGGTAATTAGACAAGTTATACGCTTTTTAATGATGTTATTCCCTGAGAACTGTAGACATTTCCTATGTTAATGAAAAGTCGTTAAAGGCTCTCTGTCCGTTACATGAAATTCAAGTTGTTTTCACACTTCTTACTTGCACTTGGAAGTGATTTGCGTAGTGGACCAGCACTGGGACAGTGCTCATAAAGAGAGTAGAAGTGTAGCGTGAGGTTATTGCCTGTGGGTTTCCCCCCTAAGTAACTATTGTAAGTCACGTGACCTATGGTGCAAGAGCCATGTGCTCGGTTGAGTTGTCAGAACTGTGTATCTCGTAACCTGTGATTAAAAGGTTTTAACGTCGTGTTTACTGTGGAATAATGGCGTTACAATATACACAAATAAATACATTAATTAAATAAATAAATAAATAAATAAATAAATAAATAAATAAATAAATAAATAAATAAATAAATAAATTAATTAATTAATTAATTAATTAATTAATTAAACAACAAAATACAACTACAACTGAGGGACAAGGTTTGCGATGGAATACTAAAAGAACTTGCAGACTGTTAGATTATGTTTTTGTGCACATCGACAAAGTAAGTGGAAAATGGAAAACAAGCTTATTAAGAGTAAATGTCTGTAAGAACCAAAGAAATCCCGGACACAGCTCAAAATTCGAATTCGCTCATACTTTGTAGATTGATAGGCCCTAATACCACACTTATGAAAAGGACATCCATTTAACCAAATAACCACTCGTTTACGAGAAACGAATTTGAAATTATCAACGGCATTTTTGGTCAACAAAGCCTCAAATAATGTCAACATTCATTAAGCTACCGAATCAAGCAATCGTAACTTTTGAATCTCTTACACGCAAATCCTATTCATTAAATGCTTTTTTAGTTCTCTGACTTGTAACATAGCCAGGCAACTCTTCTTATAAATATTTTACGATTTTTTTTTAAGGAATGCCAACGGCTTCTCTTAAAGGCTTTGTTAGGACCTCCAACAAACTAGCCATAACTACCTGTGGTACTCAAAAAATCTCACCGAAAAACCTTCTGGGAGTACAATTTATGATAGTTTTCAGTTTCTATCGCTTCAATTTCTTGGGATCTTTCGTACGTTAAGAAAAAAACATTTCTAAACTGAACATATTTTCACTATCCGCCATTTTGAAATGAACAACAAACACACTTGAATTGTTTATAAAACTTACATTGTTTTATTCAAATAAGCCGCTTGAAACATCTATTTGTACCAAGTATCAACTGCGGTAAATCCCTTCTTTTTTGTTCTTTTTTGTGAATTGAAATCATAACCTAAAGTGTATCAAATTAACATGACGAAATCGCGTCTGGCAATGGTTTTGCATTATTTCTACATTTTTGCCGTGACTCACCTCATTCCTGTCACTGACCTTCAACAAACTTGATTTCTTTGCCGTTATTTTCTTAGTTCTCGGTTTAATCTTACGTTCCCTACTATACAAGCCAAGCTACAAACCATTGCGAATCTTTCACCGCGAGCTCAGCCGTTCCAACCAGAAATTTGTGCAGTATTTTCTTCTATTTCGAATACAGTTTTACAGAAATTCACGTGATCAACACGGAACGTCACTTTGTGTTACTTTGCGTCACGCTCACACAACTTCCAATACCCCTTCTTTGGCAAAACTCGCTTATGCGAACCTTGAGACTGGAAAAGGTCAAAACTGGCAAACATGTTTTAGAACTTAAGCTAAGCGAAAAAAGACAATAAACTTCTTGTCGCTATTTGTCTAGGAAGACGTGAATTAACTCAACGGGAACTCCAACCTATAAACCGGCAAATGGGTGTCTTACTGCGGTACGCATTTGTTTTACGAACTTAAAAAAGATTAAATAAAAGTCAAGGCTTTTCAAAGCACTTTCAAGCTAAGGTTGACTAAAAATAGAAAATGAATAAATGTTGTTAACTTGACTGTGATCAGCTTGTACCATATAACTGGGTTTTCATATACCTTATGCAAAAATGACTGACATTTTTGTTGCATTCACTAGCCTCGTTCAAGGTAAAATATTCCTTTGATTTTTAAACTCAATAACGAAGCTAGTGAGGCTAATTTGAATGCAAACAAAAGGATATTAAAATGTAAGTCATTTTTGCACAGGGTCTATGCCCCCACCCTCCCACCCATTTTCCTTAAAATGAAACTCACGATCGCGCGCGACAAGACAGTTACCGTTTCGCAGGACTTTCGCGCGCGGGGCAAACTCACGCACAGCGTCTTCTATTTGTCGCTCAAAAATTGTGAATGAAAAAGAACAAGAATTTATTTTAGCCCAGATTCTAGCGGAGGTAGAGAGTCTGGCCCTTCGATCTTCGTCCTTAACCTATTGGAAACACTTTCATTATATCCAATTCTGATCAAACGAGGACTGCATGAAGTGCACCAACCACACATAAACTAAACACCTTAGGGGTTCGTCAAAATAAACAATTCTTTATGAAAACGTATTCTGGCAGACTTGTCTTCATTAACACTCCTTTATTAATGCCAAATTTTTGGCAACTTTAGCTTATGTTGCACTGTCCAATTGCAGCTTACAATGTGAGATTTGGGAAGGTTATAATAATAATAATAATAATAATAATAATAATAATAATAATAATAATAATAATAATAATAATTATAATAATAATTATAATTTTGGCAGGTGTCATTTACGTGCACATGACCTTTCCTCAACAAGCTGGGTAAGCAGATCAATGAACGGTAAGTTCCATCCACATTTAATCCCAGATTCTCACAAAGCTCCCTCAACATTTTAACTGGAAAATTTGATAACTTCTTCTCGCTCGCCAAGCTGCATGACTTTATCGATCGCCAACCTAATCTCGACATTCCCGAACCGACTGAGATCAGGGTACGAGATTACCGCCAACCAATACCCAAACGTTCACGGTGCAAGGGACATATGGTCATTTCCTGGATGTTCGGCGGTGTTTGAAAACAGGCACTTCTTGCTAGTATGAGCTCGACTTCCGTTTCACAGCCACTAAATTTCAACAGTTTTTTGTGACCTGATACACTCTTGTTGCACGACACAAGAGGTAGGATCCCACACGACAGAATCCTACTTCTTGAATCACATCCACATTCGCCACCGACCAAAAGAGAGAAAGACATTTTCCTTCTTCTGACCAGACGTATCAGCTTTCGGTTAACAGCCGCATTTCGGAAACATGAAAGAAAAGAGTCGGCTCCGAAAGGTTGTTCATTTCAGTAAATATTCTAATAAGTTTTATTAAACTGAGAACCGGGTTTGCGAGATAACTGTCTTTGCTTCGAATTTGATGTAATGACGGCATTTATCCTTTCATGATATTTGTTTTTATTCCATTTCGAGTTTCGTTTCGACTGATTTGCTTTCTTCACTTTGCAAGAGACTCTTTAACCGAGGCACGTATTCAAACAATACTTGTCATTGCTACGGTTTCACGATTGCTGTGGGCCACAGCACACCGTTTTGGACAGAACAGGTACATAATCATAGACATTATGGAGTTCAATACACTTTGGACTTATACTGCCGTCTTGAGGTAAATTGAAGAGGTAAAGTAATGACGGAAGGCCATGTGACGTTTACTGTGAGAAACAGCCCTTCGACGAGGGTAATTTGATACAAACAGGTAAGCTTATTTCAATCCATTTCTTTGTCGGATATGTGAAAATCTGTAGTAGTCCCGAAACATTTTATTTTTGGATATTTGAACCACCAAAAAAGGGAAATTTTGGACTGACGCTTTCGAAAAAAAACAAAAAAAAAAAAACAAACAAACAAACAAACAAACTCAAATACATGCTCAGTCAGTGTCTGGTTTTCCAGGAAACCCATTCCAAAGGGGCAGCACTAAAAGCAGGAATCCGGAATCTGAAATCCGAAATCCAGAATCCAGAATCCGGTTCCAGAGGAAGCCTCAAGATTCAACAATTAGGTTGTACAAAGATTGTCTCCAGAAAACCTTAACATAGTTTCAAAATGAAGATATAGACTATCAAATTTCTTTTCTTTACTGTACGCTCGATCGTTTTTAAATGTTTTAACCTTGAGACCAATCATTTTTCATTTGCGGGAAATAATGACTTAATTAGATTTTTTCTCTGGTGCCACGAATCGAAAAATATAACATTTGCGTTGACAATATTTACAGACAATTTTTGTACAATCTAATTGATCAATCTTGAGGATTCCTCTGGATCCGGAGTCCAGTTTTCTGTTCCGTATTCCGGATTCCGGATTCCTGATTTCAGTGTTGTCCCTTAGTTTTCAAAATGGCGTCCGTCGGCAAATTTGTCATATTAGCAAACTTCAATGAAGTCGTATCACACAACTAACCGACATCCCAAAAAAAATGCCAGCATAACCTTTGACATCTATCCTTTATTTGTATCTGCAGTATAGTTTGAGGTCCTAGTTTGGAGTACCGACATGATTTTTAGGGAGTTATTTTAAGGTACCTCAAAACTATTTGAAAAGAGTATCGAAGGTGGCTTCAAGAAAAAACCCATGACCGTTGTTTAGGAAGAAAATAACTGCTTTTCTTATCACTGCTGAATTTTCTAGAGACCAAACTATAAAGTTCCAGCAAAGGGAGATTTACAGTGTATTTTTAACGAACACTAGAATGCTATGAATATTGTGAAATTTCGATCCAAATTAGCCTCAAAACCAACGCAAACGTTTTTATTAAATTACTCTTAAGGAAACGAATTTAAAACGAACTAACCCCGTTTTGTTTAGTTTGGGTCAAAGGCCTATCTATAGAAAAAGTATGAGCGAAATCGAATTTTGAGCTGTGTCCGCGATTTGACGATTATATTTGATGCTTAGGGACATTTACTCTTAACGTGTTAGGAGAGGACTCGACTGCTTTTTTTATAAAGTCAAATTAACTTGCACACTCACCTTAATATGAACCTTTACTGAACAGTCTTCGATTACTCTGAGTAGCCCTGTTTACACAAATGTATACTGAATGTTATTAATGTTTATTGATTAAAGATTTCGCTCGTTTGAGCCACAAATCTATTTGATTTGCTTGAAGAATTTCAATTTCTGGTTTTTAACAAAGAACAAAGGAATCTTGCGGGAGAACATGCTATCTCTGTCTGAAAGTAGATTAGAGACAATTTTATAATAAGCGTGAGAAATATGGTTTACAGTGGCAATTAGGTTTTCCCGTCGATACTTCGGCCTAGTGCTTTCATCTGCGTGTTAGAAACAGTGCTTAAGAGCTGGAACAAATTGATTGATTGTTAACATTTGCTGTTTCTTCGTTTCTGATTTCTATTTCGAGCGACGCTCCTGCGGAATTAAAGAATATAGTGGCTAAGGGTAAAGAAATACTTCTCATTTCTTTCAAAAGTAAACAGGCTTTCTCAAAAATATTTTAATAGTAAAAGATTTTTCATTATGTTGGTTATTTTAAGAATCCTCTTTATCAAAGAAAGACCTAAATATCTAAAGAGATCCTTTACTTATGTGTACCCCACAAGTTTATTATTGTCATATATTACTAACCCCTAAACGTAAGAAAACTAACCCCCAAACATAAGAATTACTAACCCACAAACGTAAAAAAACTAACACCCAAACGTAAAAACTACTAACCCCTAAACGAAAGAAAACTAACCCCCAAACGTAAGAATTGCTAACCCCAAACGTAAGAAATCTAACCCCCAAACGTAATATATACTAACCCCCAAACGTAAGAAAACTAACCCCCAAACGTAAGAGTTCCTAACCCCCAAACGTAAGAAATCTAACCCCCAAACGTAAGAATTACTAACCCCCAAACGTAAGAATAACTAACCCCCAAAACGTAAGAAATTTAACCCCCAAACGTAAGAATTACTAACACCCAAACGTTAGAAAACTAACCCCCAAACGTGCGAATTACTAACCCCCAGTCGTAAGAAATCTAACCGCCAAACGTAAGAGTTACTAACCCCTGAAGGAAAGAAAACTAACCCCCAAACGAAAGAAATACTAACCCCAAACGTAGGAAATCTAACCCCCAAACGTAAGATATACTAACCCCCACGCGTAAGAAAACTAACTCCCAAACATAAGAATTACTAACCCCCAAACGTAAAAAAACTAACACCCAAACGAGAGAATTACTAACCCCCAGTCGTGAGAAATCTAACCGCCAAACGTAAGAGTTACTAACCCCTAAAGGAAAGAAAACTAACCCCCAAACGTAAGAATTACTAACCCCAAACGTAAGAAATCTAACTTCCAAACGTAAGATATACTAACCCCCAAACGTAAGAAAACTAACCCCCAAACGTAAGAATTACTAACCCCCAAACGTAAGAAATCTAACCACCAAACGTAAGAATTACTAACCTCCAAACGTACGAAATCTAAAACCCAAACGTAAGAATTACTAACCCCCAAACGTAAGAATTCTAACCCCGAAAAGTAAAAATTACTAACCCCGAAACGTAAGAAAACTAACCCCCAAACGTAAGAACTACTAACCCCTAAAGGTAAGAAATCTAACCCCCAAACGTAAGAATAACTAACCCCCAAAACGTAAAAAATATAACCCCGAAACGTAAGAATAACTAACCCCCAAAACGTAAGAAATCTAACCCCCAAACGTAAGAATTACTAACACCCAAACGTAAGAAAAATTACCCCAAACGTAAGAAATCTAACAGCAAAAAGTAAGAATTACTAACCCGCAAACGTAAAAAAAACTAACCCCCAAACGTGAGAATTACTAACCCCCAGTCGTAAGAAATCTAACCACTAAACTTAAGAATTAATAACCCTTAAATGTAAGAATTCTAACCACCAAAAGTAAGAGTTACTAACCCCCAAACGTAAGAATTACTAACCCCAAACGTAAGAAATCTAACCCCCAAACGTAAGATATACTAACCACCAAACGTAAAAAAACTAACACCCAAACGTAAGAATTACTAACCCCCAAACAAAAGAAATCTAACCGCCAAACATAAGAGTTACTAACCTCCAAAACGTAAGAAATCTAGCCCCCAAACGTAAGAATTACTAACCCCCAAACGTAAGAAAACTAACCCCCTAACATAAGAATTACTAACCCCTAAACAAAAGAAATCTAACCCAAAAACGTAAAAATTAATATCCCCCAAACGTAAGAATTATTAACGCCCAAACGCAAGAAATCTAACCCCTAAACGTAAGAATTACTAACCCCCAACCGTAAGAAATCTCACCCCCAAACGTAAAAATTACTAACCCCCAAACGTAAGAATTAATAACCCCCAAACGTTAGAAAACTAATCCAAAACGTAGAATTACTAACCCCCAAAAGAAAAAAAACTAGCCCCAAAACGTAAGAATTAATAACGCCCAAACGTAAGAAATCTAACCCCCAAAAGTAAGAACTACTAACCCCCAAACGGAGGAAAACTAATCCCCAAACAAAGGAAACACTAACCCCCAAAACATAAGAAAACTAACCCCCAAACGTGAGAATTACTAATCCTTAAAGGTAAAAAAACTAACCCCCAAACGTAACAAATCTAACCTCCAAACGTAAGAATTACTAGCCCTCAAACGTAGGATATCTAACCCCCAAACGTAAGAAATATATCCCCCAAATGTAAGAATTACCAGCCCCCAATCGTAAGAAAACTAACTCCCAAACGTAAGAATTACTAACCCTTAAACGTAAGAAATCTAACCACCAAAAAAAAAGAATTAGTAACCCACAAACGTAAGTAAACTAACCCTTAAACTTAAGAATTACTAACGTCCAAACGTAAGAAATCTCACTCCCAAAAGTAAGAATTAGTAACCGCCAAACGGAAAAAAACTAATCCCCAAACAAATGAAAAACTAACGCCCTAACGTAGGAAAACTAACCCCCAAAGGTAAGAATAACTAACCCCCAAACGCAAGAAATCTAACCCCCAAACGTAAGAATAACTAACCCCCAAAACGTAAGAAAGTTAACCCCCAAACGTAAGAATTATTAACACCCAAACGTAAGAAAACTAACCCCCAAACGTAGGAAATACTGAATCCAAAACGTTAGAAAACTGTCCCCAAAACGTAGGAATTACTAACCCCCAAAGGTAAGAAAACTAACAACGAAACGAAAGAATTACTAACCCCCAAACGTAACAAATCTAACTAGAAAACGTAAGAATTACTAACCACCAAACGTAAAAACACTAACCCCAAAACGTAAGAATTACTAACCCCCAAACGTAAGAAATCTAACCCCCAAAGGAAAGAATTACTAAACCCCAAACGTAAGAAATGTAACCCCCAAACGTAAGAGTTACTAACCCCCAAAACGTAAGAATTACTAACCCCTAAACGTAAAAAAAGTAAAACCAAAACGTAAGAATTACTAACTCCCAAACGTAAGAAAACTAACCCCAAAACGTATGAATTACTAACCCCCAATCGTAAGAAATCTAACCGCCAAGCGCAAGAGTTACTAAAATCCAAAACGTAAGAAATCTAACCCCCAAAAGTATAAATTACTAACCCCCAAACATAAGAAAACTAACCCCCAAACGTAAGAATTACTAACCCCTAAACGGAAGAAATCTAACCCAAAAACGTAAAAATTAATATCCCCCAAAGGTTAGAATTATTAACGCCCAAACGCAAGAAATCTAACCCCTAAACGTAAGAATTACCAACCCCCAACCGTAAGAAATCTCACGCCCAAACGTAAGAATTACTAACCCCCAAACGTAAGAAAAACTAACCCCCAAACGTACAAAATTACTAACCCCCAAAGGTAAGAATTACTAACCCCGAAACGTTAGAAAACTAACCCAAAACGTAGAATTACTAACCCCGAAAAGTAAAAAAACTAGCCCCCAAACGTAAGAATTACTAACCCCCAAACGTAAGAAATCTAACCCCCAAACGTAAGAATAACCAACCCCCAAAACGTAGGAAAGTTAACCCCCAAACGTAAGAATTATTACCACCCAAATGTGAGAAAACTAACCCCCAAACGTAAGAATTAGCGAATCCAAAACGCAAGAAAACTGTCCCCAAAAGTTAAATATTACTCACCCCCCAAAGTAAGATATTCAACTTCCAAAGGAAACAATTATTAAAGCCCAAACGTAAGAAATCTAACTGCAAAACGCAAGAATTACTAACCCCTAAACGTAAACACACTAACCCCAACACGTAAGAATTACTAACCCCCAAACGTAAGAAATCTAACCCCCAAAGGAAAGAATTACTAAACCCCAAACGTAAGAAATGTAACCCCCAAACGTAAGAGTTACTAACCCCTAAAAGTAAGAATTACTAACCCCAAAACGTAAGAAAAGTAACCCCAAAACGTAAGAATTACTAACTCCCAAAGGTAAGAAAACTAACCCCGAAACGTAAGAATTACAAACCCCAAACGTAAAAAAACTAATCCCCAAACGTAAGAATTACTAACCCCCAATCGTAAGAAATCTAACCCCCAAACGTCAGAATTACTAACCCCAAAACATAAGAAAACTAACCCCCAAACGTAAGAATTACTAACCCCTAAACAGAAGAAATCTAACCCAAAAACGTAAAAACTAATATCCCCCAAACGTAAGAATTATTAACGCCCAAACGCAAGAAATCTAACCCCTAAACGTAAGAAGTGCTAACCCCCAACTGTAAGAAATCTCACCCCCAAACGTAAGAATTACTAACCCCCAAACGTAAGAAAACTAACCCCAAAACGTAAGAATTACTAACCCCCAAACGTAAGAAAATTAACACTTAAACGTAAGAATTACTAACCCCCAAACGTAAGAATTACTAACTCGCAAACGTAAAAACTGTAACCCCCGAACTTAAGAACTACTAACCCCCAAACGTAAGAAAACTAACCTCGAAGCGTAAGAATTACTTACCACCAAACGAAAGAAAACTTACCCCTAAGCGTGAGAATTACTAACCCTTAACAGTAAGAAATCTAACCCCCAAACGTAAGAATTACAAACAACCAAACGTAAGAAATCTAACCCCTAAACGTAAGAATTACCAACCCCTAAAGGTAAGAAATTTACCCCTAAACCATAGAAAAATTAACTCCCAAACGTAAGAAAGTTAACTCCCAAACGTAAGAATTAGTAACCCACTATCGCAAGAAAACTAACACCCACACGTAAAAAAAAATTACTAACCCCGAAACGTAAGAAAAGTAACCCCCAAACGTAAGAATTTCTAACCTCCAAACGAAAAAAATGTAACCAACAAAAGTAAGAAATCTAACCCCCAAAAGTAAGAATTACTAACCAACAAACGTAAGAAAACTAACCCTCAAACGTAAGAATTAAAAACCCCTTAACGTAAGAAAATTAATACTTAAACGTAAGAATTACTAACCCCCAAACGTAAAAACTGTAACCCCCGAACTTAAAAACTACTAACCCCCAAACGTAAGAAAACTAACCTCGAAGCGTAAGAATTACAAACCATCAAACGTAAGAAATCTAACCCCCAAACGTAAGAATTACCAACCCTAAAAGTAAGAATTCTAACCCCAAAACGTTAGAATTACTAACCCCCAAACGTAAGAAATCTAACCCCAAACGTAAGAAATATAACCCCCAAACGTAACAATTACTAACCCCCAAACATAATAAAAATAAACCCCAATTGTAAGAATTACTAAACCCCAAGCGTAAGAATTAGTAGCCCCCAAACGTAAGAAACGCAACCCCTAAACATAAGATATACTAACCCGCAAACGTAAGAAATCTAACCCCCAAAACGTAAGAAATCTAACCTCCAAACGTAAGAATTACTAACCCCAAAACGTAGAAAAAGTAACCCCCAAACGTGAAAATTACTAACCCCTAAATGTAAGAATTACTATTGCCCAAAACGTAAAAAGTCTAACCCCCAAAGGTAAGAATTATTAACTCTCAAACGTAACAAATCTAACCCCCAAACGTAAGATTTTACAAACCTACAAACGTAAAAAATCTAACCCTCAAACGTAAGAATTACTAACCCCGAACCTTAAGTAGTCTCACCCCCAAACGTAAGAATTACTAACCCCTTAACGTACGAAAACTAACCCCCAAAGGTAAGAATTACTTACCCCCAAACGTAAGAAATCTAACCCCAAACGTAAGAATTACTAACCCCCAAACGTACGAAATCTAACCCAAAAACGTTAGAATTACTAACCCCCAAAGGTAAGAAATCTAACCCCCAAACCTAAGAAATCTAACCCCCAAACGTAAGAATTACTAACCCCTAAACGTAAGAAAGCTAGCCCCCTAAACTAAGAATTACTGACCCCCAACTTAAGAAATCTAACCCCGAAACGTAAGAATTACTAACTCCCAAACGTAAGAATTACTAACCCCCAAACGTGAGAAATGTAACCCACAAACTTATGAATTACTAACTCCCACCGTACGAAAACTAACGCCGAAGCGTAAGAATTACTAACCAACAAACGTAAGAAAACTAACCCCCAAACGTAAGAATTACTAACCCCCAAACGTAAGAAATCTAACCCTCAAACGTAAGAATTTCAAACCCCCTAACGTAAGAAATCTAACCCTGAAACGTAAGAATTACTAACCAACAGACGTAAGAAATCTAACCCCCAAACCATAGAATAACTAACCCCCAAACATAAGAATTACTAACCCCCAAACGTACGAAAACTAAGCCCCAAAGGTAAAAATTATTAACCCCCAAACGTAAGAAAAGTAACCCCCAAACGTAAGAATTACTAACCCCAAAACGTCAGAAATGTAACCCACAAACGTAAGAAATCTAACCCCCAAAAGTAAGAATTACTAACCCCTAAACGTAAGAATTACTAACCCCCAAACGTAAGAAATGTAACCCACTAACGTAAGAATTACTATCCCCCAAAACGTAAGAAATCTAACCCCCAAACGTAAAAATTACTAACTTTCAAACGGAAGAAAACTAACCCTCAAACGCAAGAAATACTAACCCCCAAACGTAACAATTATTAACACCTAAACGTAAGAATTCCTAACCCCCAAACGTAAGTAATGTAAGCCACAAACGTAAGAATTACTATCCCCCAAAACGTAAGAAATCTAACCCAAAAACGTAAGAATTACTAACCCCTTAACTTAAGAAAACTAACCCCCAAAGGTAAGAGTTACTAACCCCAAAACGTAAGAAGTCTAACCCCAAACATAAGAATTACTAACCCCCGAACATAAGAAATCTAACCCAAAAACGTTAGAATTACAAACCCCCAAAGGTAACAAATCTAACCCCCAAACCTAAGAAATCTAACCCCCAAACGTAAGAATTACTAACCCCTAAACGTAAGAAAGCTAACCCCCTAACGTAAGAACTACTAACACCCAACTTAAGAAATCTAACCCCAAAAACGTAAGAATTACTAACTCCCAAACGTAAGAATTACTAACACCCAAACGTAAGAAATGTAAGCCACAAACTTATGAATTACTAAGACCCACCGTAAGAAAACTAACCCCGAAGCGTACGAATTACTAACCCCCAAACGTAAAAAATGTAAGCCACAAACTTATGAATTACTAAGACCCACCGTAAGAAAACTAACCCCGAAACGTAAGAATAACTAACCCCCAAACGTAAGAAATCTAACCCCCAAACCATAGAATAACTAACCCCCAAACGTAAGAAATCTAACTCCCAAACGTAAGAACTACTAACCCCCAAACGTAAGAAAACTAAGCCCCAAAGGTAAAAATTATTAACTCCCAAACGTAAGAAAAGTAACCCCAAACGTAAGAATTACTAACCCCTAAACGTAAGAAAGCTAACCCCCTAACGTAAGAATTACTAACACCCAACTTAAGAAATCTAACCCCAAAAACGTAAAAATTACTGACTCCCAAACGTAAGAAAACTAAGCCCCAAAGGTAAAAATTATTAACTCCCAAACGTAAGAAAAGTAACCCCCAAACGTAAGAATTACTAACCCCCAAACGTAAGAAATGTAACCCACAAACGTAAGAAAACTAACCCCCAAAAGTAAGAATTACTAACCCCCAAACATAAGAAATCTAACCCCCAAACGTAAGAAATCTAACCCCAAACGTAAGAAATCTAATCTCTAAATGTAAGAATTAGTCACCCCCAAAGGTAAGAAATGTAAACCCCAAACGATAGAATTACTAATCCCCAAAGGTAAGAAATCTATCCCCTACATCTAAGAAATCCAATTCCCAAACGTAAGAATTACTAACTCCCAAACGTAAGAAATCTAATCCTCAAACGTAAGAATTACTAACTCCCAAACGTAAGAAATCTAACCCCCAAACCATAGAATAAATAACACCCAAATGTAAGAAATCTAATCCCTAAATGTAAAAATTACTAACCCCCAAACGTAAGAAATGTAAACCCCAAACAATAGAATTACTAACCCCCAAAGGTAAGAAATCTATCCCCTACACCTAAGAAATCCAATTCCCAAACGTAAGAATTACTAACTCCCAAACGTAAGAAATCTAATCCCCAAACGTAAGAATTACTAACTCCCAAAAGTAAGAAATCTAACCCCCAAACAATAGAATAAATAACCCCCAAATGTAAGAAATCTAACCCCCAAACGTAAGTAAACTAAGCCCCAAACGTAAGAATTACTAACCCCCAAACGTAAGAAATCTAACCCCCAATCGTAAAAACTGCTAACCCCCAAACGTAAGAAATCAAGCCCCCAAACGTAACAATTACTAACCCCCAAACGTAAGAAAACTCACCCTCAAACGTCAGAATTACTAACCCCTTAGCGTAAGAAAACTAACCACCAAACCTGCGAATTAGTTACCCCCAAACGTTAGAAATTTAAATCCTAAACATAAGAAATCAAACCCCAAACGTAAGAATTACTAACCCCCAAGCGTAAAAAATGTAAACCCCAAACGATAGAATTACTAACCCCTAAAGGTAAGAAATCTATCCCCTAAACCTAAGAATCCAATTCCCAAACGTAAGAATTACTAACTCCCAAACGTAAGAAATCTAACCCCCAGACCATAGAATAACTAACCCACAAATGTAAGAAATCTAACCCCCAAACGTAAGATATACTAACCCTCAAACGTAAGTAAACTAAGCCCCAAACGTAAAAATTATAAACCCCCAAACGTAAGAATTACTAACCCCCAAACGTAAGAAATGTAACCCACAAAAGTAAGAAATCTAATCCCCAAACGTAAGAATCACTAACCCTCAAACGTAAGAAATCTAACCCGCAAACGTTAGAATAACTAATCCCCAAACGTAAGAAATCGTACCCCAAACGTAATAAATCTAACCCCCAAACGTAAGAATTACTAACCTCAAGACGTAATAAAAATAACCCCCGAACGTAAGGATTACTAGCCTCTAAACGTAAGAATTACTAACCCACAAACGTAAAAAATCCTAACCACAAACGTAAGAATTACTATCCCCCAAAACGTAAGAAATCTAACCCCCAAACGTAAGAATTACTCACCCCTGAACGTAAGAAAAGTAACCCCCAAACTTAAGAATTACTAACCCCTAAAAGTAAGAATTACTAGCCCCCAAACGTAAGAAATATAACCCCCAAAGGTAAGAATTACTAACTTGAAACGTAAGATATCTAACCCTTAAACGTAAGAATTACTAACCCTCAAACGTAAAAGATGAAAGCATCAAACGGAAGAACTACTAACCCCCAAACGTAAGAATTACTAGCCCCTAAACGTAAGAATTACTTACCCCCAAACGTAAGAAATCTTAACCAAAAACGTAAGAATTACTATCCCCCAAAACGTAAGAAATCTAACCCCCAAACGTAAGAATTACTTACCCCAAAACGTATGAAAAGTAACCTCCAAACGTAAGAATTACTAACCCCTAAACGTAAGAATTATTAGCCCCTGAACGTAAGAAATATAACCCCCAAAGGTAAGAATTACTACCTTCAAACGTAAGATATCTAACCTTTAAACGTAAAAATTACTAACCCCCAAAGGTAAGAGATGAAAGCCCCAAACGGAAGAACTACTAACCTCCAAACGCAAGAATTAGTAGCCCCCAAACGTAAGAAATATAGCCCCAAACGTAAGAATGACTAACCTACAAACGTAAGAAATGTAGCCCCAAACCTAAGAATTACTAACCCCCAAAGATAAGAAATCTAACCCCCAAACGAAAGAAAACTAACCCCCTAACGTAAGAACCACTAACCCCTAAACATAAGAAATCTAACCCCCAAACGTAAGAAATCTAACCCCATAACGTAATAAAAATAACCCTCAAACGTAACAATCACTAAACCCCAAACGTAAGAATAACTAGCCCCCAAACGTGAAAAATGTAACCCCCCAACTTAAGAATGAGTAACCCCCAAACGTAAGAATTGCTAACCCCGAAAAGTAAGAAATCTTAACCTTAAACGTTAGAACTACTAACCCCCAAACGTAAGAAATCTATCCCCCAAAGGTAAGAATTACTAACCCCGAAAGGTAAGAAAAGTAACCCCCAAACGTAAGAAACCTTACCCCTAAACTTAAGAATTACTAACCTACAAACGTAAAAAAGCTAACCCTTAAACGTAAGAATTACTAACCCCTTAACGTAAGAGGAAAAACCCTTAAACGTAATAAAAATAACCCTCAAACGTAAGAATTACTAAATCCCAAACGTAAGAATAACTAGCCCCCAAACGTAAGAATTACTAACCCCCAAACGTAAAAAATCTTAACAAAAAACCTAAAAATTACTATCGCCCAAAACGTAAGAAATCTAACCCCCAAACGTGAGAATTACTCACCCCTAAACGTAAGAGTTACTAGCCCCCAAACGTAAGAATTACTAACCCCTAAACGTAAGAATTACTAGCCCCCAAACATAAGAAATATAACCCCCGAAGGTAAGAATGACTAACCTACAAATGTAAGAAATATAGCCCCAAACGTAAGAATTACTAACCCCCAAAGGTAAGAAATCTAACCCCCAAACATAAGAATTACCAACCCCCAAACATAAGAAATCTAACCCCCACACGTAAGAAATCTAACCCACACACGTTAGAAAACTAACCCCTTAACGTAAGAATTACTAACCCCTAAACATAAGAAATCTAACCACCAAACATAAGAATTACCAACCCCCAAACATAAGAAATCTAACCCCCACACGTAAGAAATCTAACCCCAAAACGTAAGAATTACTTACCCCCAAACGTAAGAAGTACTAACCCTCAAACGTAAGAAATGTAACCAACAAACATAAGAAATCTAACCCACAAACGTAACAATTACTAACCCCAAACGTAAGAGATCTAATCCCCAAACGTTAGAATTACTAACCGCCAAACGTAAGAAATCTAACCTTAAAAGTAAGAAATGTCACCCCCAAACATAAGAATTACTAACCCCCAAACGTAAGAAAAATAACCCTCAAACGTAAGAATTACTAATCCCCAAACGTAAGAATAAGTAGCCCCCAAACGTAAAAAATGTAACCCCCAAACTTAAGAATTAATAACCCCCAAACGTAAGAATTATTAACCCCTAAACGTAAGAAATCTTAACCCTAAACGTTAGAATTACTTACAACCAAAAGTAAGAAATCTATCCCCAAAACGTAAGAATTACTAACCCCCAAACGTAAGAAAAGTAACCCCCAAACGTAAGAATTACTTACCCCTAAACGTAAGAATTACTAGCCCCCAAACGTAAGAAATTTAACCCCCAAACGTAAGAATTACTAACCTACAAACGAAAAAAATCTAACCCTAAAACATAAGAATTACTAACTCCCAAACGTAAGAAATCTAACTCCCGAACCATGGAATAACTAACCCCCAAATTTAAGAAATCTAACCACCAAACGTAAGAATTACTCACCTTCAAACGTAAGGAAACTAAGCCCCAAACGTAAAAATTATTAATTCCCAAACGTAAAAAATGTAACCCCAAACGTAAGAATTAACAACCCCCAAACGCAAGAATTATTAACCCCCAAACGTAAGAAATCTAAACCCTAAACGTTAGAATTACTAACCCCCAAAGGTAAGAAATCTATCCCCCGAACGTAAGCATTACTAACCCCCAAACGTAAGAAAAGTAACCCCCAAAGGTAAGAATTACTAACCCCCAAACGTAAGAAATCTAATCCCCAAACGTAAGAATTACTAACCCTCAAACGTAAGAAATCTAACCCCTAAACGTTAGAATTGCTAATCCCCAAACGTAAGAAATCGTACCCCAAACGTAATAAATCTAACCCCCAAACATAAGAATTACAAACCCCCAAACGTAATAAAAATAAGCCGAAAACGTAAGAATTACTAGCCCCTGAACGTAAGAATTACTAACCCCCAAACGTAAAAAATCTTAGCCAAAAACGTAAGAAATACTATCCCCCAAAACGTAGGAAATCTAACCCCCAAACGTAAGAATTACTTACCCCTAAACATAAAAAAAGTAACCCCAAACGTAAGAATTACTCACCTCTAAACGTTAAAAAAGTAACCCCCAAACGTAAGAATTACTAACCCGTAAACGTAAGAATTACTAGCCCCCAAACGTAAGAAATATAACCCCCAAACGTAAGAATTACTAACCTACAAACGTAAGATATCTAACCCTTAAACGTAAGAATTACTAACCCCCAAACGTAAGAGATGAAAGCCCCAAACAGAAGAACTACTAACCCCCAAACGTAAGAATTACTAGCCCCTAAACGTAAGAATTACTAACCCCCAAACGTAAGAAATCTTAACCAAAAACGTAAGAATTACTATCCCCCAAAACGTAAGAAATCTAACCCCCAAGCGTAAGAATTACTCACCCCTAAACGTAAGAAAAGTAACCCCCAAACGTAAGAATTACTAACCCCTAAACGTAAGAAATACTAGCCCCTAAACGTAAGAAATATAACCTCTAAAGGTAAGAATTACTAACCTACAAACGTAAGAAATGTAGCCCCAAACGTAAAAATTACTAACCCCCAAAACATAAGAAATCTAACCCCCAAACGTAAGAATTACCAACCCCCAAACATAAGAAGTCTAACCCCCAAACGTAAGAAATCTAACCCCAAAACGTAAGAATTACTAACCTTCAAACGTAAGAAGAACTAACCCCCAAACGTAAGAATTACTAACCCCAAACGTAAGAAATCTAACCCCCAAACGTTAGAAGTACTAACCCCCAAACGTCAGAAATCTAACCCCAAACGTAAGAAATCTAACCCCCAAACATAAGAATTACTAACCCCCAAACGTAATGAAAGTAACCCTCAAACGTAAGAATTACTAAACCCTAAACGTAAGAATAACTAGCCCCCAAACGTAAAAATTGTAACCCCTAAACTTAAGAGTTAATAACCCCCAAACGTAAGAATTATTAACCCCCAAACGTAAGAAATCTTAACCGTAAACGTTAGAATTACTAACCTCCAAACGTAAGAAATCTATCCCCCAAACGTAAAAATTACTAACCCTCAAACGTAAGAAAAGTAACCCCCAAACGTAAGAATTATTAACCCCTAAACGTAAGAATTACTAGCCCCCAAACGTAAGAAATCTAACCCTTAAAGGTAAGAATTACTAACCCCTAAACGTAAGAGGTGAAACCTCCAAACGTAAAAACTACTAACCCCCAAACGTAAGAAATCTAACTTTAAATGTAAGAATTACTAACACCCAGAGGTAAGAAATCTAACCCCCAAACGTAAGAAAACTAACCCCCTAACGTAAGAATTACTAACCTCCAAACATAAGAAATTTAACCCCCAAACGTAAGAATTACTAACCCCCAAACATAAGAAATCTAACCCCCAAACGTAAGAAATCTGACCCCAAAACGCAAGAATTAGTAACCCCAAACGTAAGAAAATTAACCCCCAAACATAAGAATTACTAACCCCCAAACGTAAGAAAACTAACCCCCAAACGCAAGAATTACTAACCCTCAAACGTAAGAATTACTAACCCTTAAACGTAAGAATTACTAACCCCCAAACGTAAGAAAACTAACCCCCAAACGCAAGAATTACTAACCCTCAAACGTAAGAATTACTAACCCCTAAACGTAAGAATTACTAACCCCCAAACGTAAGAAATGTAACCCCCAAACGTAAGAATTACCAACCCCCAAACGTATGAAAAGTAAGCCCCAAACGTAAGAATTACTAACCCCCAAACGTAAGAAATCTAACTCCCAAACGTAAGAAAACTAACCCCCAAACTTAAGAATTACTAACCCCCAAACGTAAGAAATCTAACTCCCAAACGTAAGAAAACTAACCCCCAAACGTAAGAATTACTAACCCCTTAAGACGCAGGTGTGGTTTATTTATGCAATAAAATAACAGTTGAAATATACTGGTGGAATTGATTTGGGAAAGCACCAGAATTGAACGAAAAGTAACCAAAGAAAATAAAGGAACACAAATATATCCTTAAATCATAAAAGCTAGGGGAAGAAAAGTGATTTTCTGTTCTCTGAACAAACTGCCTTTCGATGGTTGGTTGCCATGGTAACATGAAAGTCAATCAACACTAACTGAGGAAATCAAGTTTTTCCAGATAAATTTCTGAAAAAATCTGAAAGTTTCAGGTCGTTTGCTAAATATTAAAAAAAAGTTATCTTGGGACTGGTCTAGAAGTATAAGGTATAGGGTTACAGCAAAATTTATAGTGGGTTTTGTTGCATTTCTGTCCGGAAATATTGTGAAAAATCACGCATTATTTCCAGTGTAATTTTCTGCTTTGAGGATGACGTCGAAAAGCAGAAGATATGATTCAATATCGATTCCAGGGCTTAAGACAAAAGGAGTTTGGGAGCATAATGTTTTAATGGGTTTCACGCTTGGACAGCTGGGGGCCACATACTGTTGGATACTCCGAGAGCGACTCGCTACAGGAGAGGTACCAAGAGTCTTCTGCAACTAACTGCAACTCAGCACAACTGCAACTGCGACTTCAACTGAGCAACTGCTAACTTTGCAAGGATTCGCAGTTATATACTCTACATGTTTACATGTTTGGGTTAACTAACCTTGGGAGTTTTTTTCGAGCCCTGTTTACCACTCAATTAAGAAAACCCAAATAAACCTATACCAACACACACTAAAATAACAGGTATCCAATGAAAAACTTGGAAATTACGATAGTTTGAAAACAACACATTAAAGACCTGAATTTTATAATATAATATAATATAATATAATATAATATAATATAATATAATATAATATAATATAATATAATATAATATAATATAATATAATATAATATAATATAATATAATATAATATAATATAATATAATATAATATCATTTACCAATTTATATAGCGCGTATTTACATGTGCTGATCAATAGCGCTTTACAATCACATGTTTAAAAGAAAACGAAAATACATTACACGGTGGTGCAAGCCAGGGTTGGCAACAATTACCAAGCATGACTACTTGAGGAGCTATTGTTAACATACCAAAAAGAATCCATCAACTAGACGAAAACACTACTAAAATACTACACATTTGTGTAGGATAACCTAGACCTTGAATTCCGCTTCATAACAATTCCCACGCAAAACTCTAGTGTCCATCTCCGACCGTGAACGTAAGTAAGCTCAAACAATGCGGCTTCTTCACGGAGTGAACAGAAGTTGATGATAGCCTGAGTCGTCCAAATAGCCACGAAGGAGTTGTTTTTAGCGTTTTTGTGTCTTAATATATGTAACTGCATTGGATGTTCTAATCAAGAAACCGTTACACCAACATCACGTATTAAATTTAAAGTGGCTGGCACTGGTTTCCAACACTTTCCTGCAATTATACTTAGACTGATTAATAGTAACACTCGTTACCAGCTGATGCAGCAATAATGGCATCCAAACTTAAGGTGGCTCTGAACCTTTTCCTACAAATGTTTTGGAGCTTTTCAGAAAACTTAAAACTTATTTTGAAAACTTAAGGTGGCTCTGAAACTTTTCACAAATGTTTCGGAGCCTTTCAGAAACTTGTATTCGAACATGCCGATCACAATTCCACAAAAAAAATGCTTGTCATCGGGCTCGTTTTAGGCTGAAGTTAGATTGTTGCTATGTTAGGCTTTTATGTCAAGAAAATGAGCAAGACTTGTTCACTATTGATTAGGCATTTGTTGTTGTTGTACCGGCTGATAGAGAGCGGCAGCATTGATTCTTCAAAGTAAAATATGCTGCAAGGAGGTTCCAACCATCCTAAGAAAGTTCATTCTTTGTTCAAAGTTTATTGCGGAATTAAGAACATGAATCTTTAGGAGGGTGTATCAAATATTGAAAGCCATATCTGGAAAATAGCAGATACCGTTTTTGAAAGCATCTTATCGGAAAACATTTCCGTTGTTGTTTGCGTCACTCACATCATTCCCAGCTACCTGATTACGGCTTCGCCATAAATAGTCGACGGGGACAATACGCTGGTTGCGGAGCACGGTCACGCTTCCTCCACCGTTTTTCTCTTGGGACAAGCACCATGAAGACCTTATGGGTATTAGCAGTGGAACAGAAATTAAACCGAGAATCTATCAAGCGATCTTCTGGACACAACTTCTTACTTTGTTTCACTCTCTGATGCGACAAGGAATATTCATATTCATAATATTTACACAGCATAACTATTTAAGGGCACTTGATGATAAGGATTGTAACTATGTTAGGCCTTTTTGCAATGGGTTTTTCGAAAGCATTTGATAATGTGAAACACTCACTTGTTGGGAAAAAGCTAAAGGCCCTTCCTCTTAATCCATATGTTGTGTACTGGTTTTTAAGCTTTCTTATGGATACGAAACAACGATTAATATTTAAGGGCGTTACATATAAATGGCATAGTGTGAACAAAGGAACAACCCAGGGTAGTGTTAGTGGGCCCCACCTTTTTAATCTGTGTATTAATGACTTGGCTATTAGGGATGATGATCTTACTAGCATAGTCAAATATGCTGATGAAACTACCATGCAAGCCAAAGTATGTAAGGACAAAATAGACCTTTCTCATGAGGTTGTCAATCAGTTTTCCCGGTGGACACAAGATAACACCATGTCATGTAATCTTGAAAAATGTAATGAACTGATACCTTGTAAGAAGGTAGCCCATGATGTAGACCAGGTGAACAATATAACGCACGTTTCTTCTTTAAAAGTGTTAGTGGTTACTTTACAAAGTAATCATAGATTTAATGAGCACATTAAGGTTAAATTAAAGGAAGCCAATAATTAAGTGCCTTTTTGTGATAAGATGTTTACGTAAAGAGGGATACCAACAATCAGACATAGATTACGTTTTCAGATCAATAGTTTGACCGAAACTAACTTATGGTCTTCCTATATACGCCGCTTCAACACCAGAATTAACAACGGTCCAGAAATTTCTACAGCGCTGCTTTAAACGTAAATACATATCTTATCAAATTAACATATATGATGTTGGAGAATTATAAGAGGTGTCATGGCGGTCGGACGTGTTCTCCGCGGTCTGTGACTCTTCAACTGAGAAAAGCCATGACAGGCTTATTTTGTGATCGTAAAGTAAGAGCAACGTCTTTCTAACAACATTTTCCGAAGCTTACAAACAACCGTTGCCATTCCATTGCTTACTTTGATGTCTAAGCGTGTTGAACGATCCAGTTCAAGCAGTTCGTGTTCGAAGCCTTCCCCTAAAAGAAACAAGCACAAGAGTGACGATATGGAAAGCGACCGAGAAAGCGACTCACCAATCTCTCTAAAGCAGCTCTTCGACAAGCTAAACTCCATGGAATCTAGAATGGAGGATAATTTTTCAAATCTCCACTCGCAGATCGCTCAATTAACACACGAGTTCAAAGAAGAAATCAATGGCGTCAAGAATTCGCTGAAGGAATTTGAAAAATCCCTCAACAGCGCTTGGGGCTTCATCGAAGATCTTCAGCAAGAATCCAAAGCGTTTAAAGACTCGAAAGGTTCCCACCAAAAGATGTTGGATGAGCAAGCATCAGAGATACTACGGCTGAAATCTGAGCTGATCAAAGTAAAAGCCGAAAACGATAAACTCACACCTTCCTTAAAGGAAACTCAAGAGAACCTCATTGCACTTGAGAACTACACCAGAAAAGAAAACCTCCGTTTCATGAATATCCCTGAGAGTCAAAACGAAAACTGCTCAGACATCGTGTACGACATAATTGAAAACGACCTCAATATCGACCCTGAAGACATCAGATTCCATGCTGTTCACCGCGTGGGCAAACCTCACACACGAGATGATGGTACAACTCCTTCTCGCCCAAGGCCGATAATCGCAAGATTTGTAGTAAGAGAAGACAGGGACACAGTTTTCTCGGTCAAAAACCGATTAAAGTCGTCATACAGATACTCTGATGCTTACATCACTCAAGACTTTGTGCGCGCAATTCAACAAGAAAGGAAAACCTTAATACAAGCTATGTTCGCTGCAAAGAAGAAAGGCCGAGATGCAAAGGTAATAAACAGAAAGCTCTTTATTGATGATAACGCTTATGACATCTCAAACATTCCAATAGACTTTAAAGTTGCCCCTATCTGATTTACCCAATAAGTTTAGAAAAAATAGGAGTTCAAAGCCCGATCCGTTGGCTATTTCTCAGTATTCACTGTAAGGTCGGTCATGCAATTACCCATGTGTTTGTTTGTGTATTTGTTTTTATCGTCGCTGTTCTGTGCCCTTGTTTCTGCCTGTTTTTTGCCTGTTTTCACCTCAGATTATGCTAATTTCGCCTATTTTATACCTGTTCAAAAGGAAAGCTTTCAAAGTTTCATGCCCATGCATACCTTTCAGTAATACTTACAATGGATTCGCACCTTGATCTTGATGTTAAATTCCTATCTTTAAATGTGAGAGGGCTGAATAAGTCAATCAAAAGACGTTCGATTTTCAGATGGTTACACAACCAGAAACTTCAATTCGCATTTTTACAAGAAACGTACAGCTCCAAAAATTACGCGCATATCTGGGAAGCCGAATGGGGTGGAAAAGCCTTTTCAGCCACGGCACTTCACATAGCAAAGGTGTAATGACACTAATTAATCCTAGTTTGGACTTTAAAGTAAATGCGAGCATTTCTGATAAAAATGGTAGGTTTTTAATTCTGGATCTAGTCATCGATGAGACACATCTTATACTTGTAAACATTTATGCTCCAAACGATACCAGCCAACAAGTGGCTTTCTTCAAAGAGCTTAATCACCACCTTGAAGAATTTGCGCAAGAAAACGTTGTAATTGCCGGTGACTTTAATTGCGCTTTGTCAAGCAGAGATAAAAAAGGTGGAAACCCGGTTTCGAAGAAAACCCTCGTAATTAAAGAAATCGAGCGTTTATCCAACCTATATAATTTAACAGACATTTGGCGCAACCTTAATCCGTACACAGATCGATTCACGTGGAGAAACAAATCCTTCAAAATTCAATGCCGCTTGGACTTCTTTCTTATTTCGAAAGACCTCATTAATGATGTGCAGTCTTGTAGTATTTTAAATGCGCCCGAGTCAGACCATTCTGCTATTACACTCCATCTTAGATCTAAAGAGCTTAAGCAACACAAAGGTCCTGGGTTCTGGAAATTCAACAGTTCCTTGCTTGAAGATGAAGTATACATCAATAAATTACGCGAAAACATAATCCTCTTCAAAAACAAGTACTTTTACATCGATGATTTGGGATTAAAATGGGACCTAATTAAAATGGAGATCCGCGGTTTCACAATCAAATACTCTAAACTCAAAGCCAAAAAGAGAAAAAACGAAGAACGCTTGCTGCAAAATAAAGTAAACGAGCTGTTGCAAAAATCTGAAACAAATCCTAACAATAAACAACTTCTTAACGAGCTCTATGCTACTAAATTACGCCTACAAATAATTATGCGACAAAAAACAAAAGGAGCAATCATTAGAAGTAAAGCTCGGTGGCAAGAAAAAGGTGAACGCAATACTCGATACTTTCTCAATCTAGAAAAACGAAATCATTTCAGGAAAACAGTTACAAAACTAAAGGTAGGCGACGATAAATATACTACCGACCAGTTTGAAATATTAGAGGAAGAAAAAACGTTTTATAAATCTCTTTACAAGTCACAAAACACAAACGAGCATGATCTCTCTGAATCCACCTTTTTTGCATCCAGAAACATAGCTCCTCTGAAAAAAGAAGAACAAAAACTTTGCGAAGGGCTTGTTTCAGTAAACGAATGTTTAAATGCACTGAAAGAGTTTAAAAATGCCAAATCTCCTGGTACCGATGGCTTCTCTGCGGAGTTTTATAAATTTTTCTGGCCCGAACTGGGCACTGAGATGGTTTCCAGTTTTAACCATGCCTTCCGATCAGGAACCCTCTCTATCAGCCAAAGACGAGGGATTATTTCGTTAATTCCTAAGAAGAACAAAGATAAAACTTTGCTTGATAACTTAAGGCCTATCTCACTGCTCAATGTAGACTATAAAATCTTGACAAAAACTCTTACGAAAAGGTTGGAGAAAGTGCTGCCCACAATCATAAACCCTGACCAAACTGGTTACGTCAAAGACCGCTTTATTGGTGAAAATGTTAGATTAATAAATGACATAATGTTTTTTACTGAGCATTCTAAAAAGCCCGGTATTGCAATTTTTCTGGATTTTCGAAAAGCTTTCGACACAATAGAATGGAACTACCTGTCTGCCGCCTTACAAGCGTTGAATTTTGGGCCTGACATGTTAAATTGGTTTCAAGTACTTTACCACCAAGTGTCCAGTTGCGTCCTACATAACGGACATGCATCCGACTTCTTTCTTCTCGAACGAGGTGTTAGACAAGGGTGCCCTTTGTCGGGTCTCCTTTTCGTTATTGGAATCGAGCTGTTTGCCAGGGCCGTTAAAAATGATACAGATATCAAAGGCATCAATGTAGACCAAAAAGAAATAAAAATTACACAATATGCAGACGACACCACAGTACTGGTGAGTGATTGCGACTCAATTCTAAGACTACTGAAACTTTTAGACGAATTCAAACAAGTCAGCGGATTGCAAATTAACACAGAAAAAACCGAAGCCATGTGGTTGGGTGCCTGGAAAAACCGCACAGAAAAACCTTTCAGATTTAAATGGCCACATGAGCCTATTCTCGCCCTTGGAGTTTACTTCTCCTATGATCTTGAACGCGCGAATGTACTTAACTTTGAGGAGAAGATAACCACATTGGAAAAAACCCTGAACAACTGGAAACAAAGAAAGCTCACCTTAATGGGCAAAATAAATATTGTTAAAACATTAGGCTTATCGAAACTAATTTACAGTGCTTCCTTATTGTCTATACCGAAAGGTCTTATAGAAAAAATCAACAAAATTATTTTTAACTTCATCTGGGATAACAAACCAGCTAAAATTAAAAGAAAAACTATTATTGCTGAGAAAAAATGCGGTGGTTTAAGGATGGTCGATTTTGAAATGATGGAACGATCACTAAAAATAGCCTGGGTTAAAAGAATTATAGAAAATTGTGACGCTTCATGGAAAATAGTCCCAGAATACGCTCTAAACCAGTATGGCGGTCTTACGTTTTTCATCAAGTGCCAATACGATATCAAACTATTCGATTTACAAAACCTCCCCGAATTCTACCGTACTATCTTGAGTTACTGGCAAAGCTTTAAACTTGTGACAAACCATGAAGTATCAGCGGAGAAACAAATAATCTGGAATAATCGTGACATCCTAGTAGATGGAAAACCAATTTTCTACAAATCCTGGGTCAATAAAGGAATTATTTGTATCAAAGATTTACTAGCTGAAGACTTAAATTTTCCATCACTAACTGAGCTCAAAGCAAAACTTAACCTTGAAGTTTTCTTCACTACATTTTACGGTATACTGCAAGCCATCCCAAAGATATGGAAAGTAAAACTCCGCAACACCGTCTCTTCAAAGGTACAATCTCTCTCACTTCCGTCTACTAAAATTGCATATTCGATTTTACTTAGCAAATCCTATTTGATTCCAACCGGTGAGAGTAAAATTTTAAATTACGGCTTCACCAAAGAAAACATCCAAAACGTCTATATGCTCCCCTTCCGAATCTTGCATGAACCAAAGCTTATAATCTTTCAATTCAAAATTATTCATAACATCCTACCTACGCAGTCCAGTTTGTTTCGTGCTGGTATAAAGGACAGTGACAGTTGCCCGCTATGCAGCTACGAAAGTCAATCATTGTTGCACATGCTGTTTACCTGTAACATTTCCTACACGTTTTGGAACCTCTTTACGCGATGGTGGCACAAAACATACCAAGAACACATAAAACTCTCTGAAAGTGTCATTCTGTATGGTTGGCACCAAAAATCAAACAACTGGTCAGCGCTCAATTACGCCCTCGTTATTGCCAAGTACCACATTTTTAGCACTAGTGTTTGCAATGGCATTTTAAACTTTGAAAGCTTTCTTTTACGCCTGAAAAACAAAATCTCTGTTATGCGAACATTAGCAGTAGCAAATAATAAATTAGAACAATTTGTTAAATCCTGGGCCCCTATGTAATTTGTATACACGTGTTCCTCTGTTCGTGAAGAATGCTGTGCAAAGACTTGTAAATAATTTTGGTTTCAAACTTCACGTGCAGTGTGTATTTATATGTAAATGTGTGTATGTGTTAGTATCTGAAAGTCAGCATGTAACCAGGGTAAGCTTTAAACGTTATCTTGTAACTTACCTTGTATATATTTATCTCGTAAGTTAGCATGCTTTATTTTGTATTTGTAAGTAATGTTTTCAATAAAAAAAAAAAGAAAAAAAAAAAAAAAAAAACATATATGATGTTTTAGAAGAGGCAGATCGTGCGCTGTACAAGAAGATTTCCAGCATGCCTGGCTACACTTTGTATCCTTCCCTCCCCAAAATAAGAAAAAGATCATTGTGCCTCAGAGTTCCAAGCAGCTAACTTCCTAGGGTCAATACCCAGCGTTTTAAAAATAGTTTTATCAACAGACTTTTTTTTTTAAATATGAAGTGGCGATTTGATGAAGTTCTAGTTTTTGATTATTTTTACTGTGAGTGTTTCTCAGTTTTAGCATATATTTTTGCTTGAAACATAATAAAGACCTTTGATTGATTGATTGGTATAAAGACCTTTGATTGATTCCTTTATATACGGCTTACACGCCATTAGGATACGTGAAGGGAGAAATTTTGACTGGAGAAACCCTAAACATGCCGGATCAAAGGGTGAATTTTCCTCCTTACTTGAACTTTCAAAATGAATGATACATTTTTGCTTCAAAAAAGTCGAATTCTTCAAATGTTAAGTGTTTAAAAAGTAAATAGGTTAATGGGAGGGCTCTCAAAGAGCCCAGAGAAAGTGTCATTCGCTAAGGGAAATATTTATTGTCTCAAAACGGTTCTCAATCCCAAGCACAATCTCTTCTTAAGCAGAAAAGCAAGTGAGACGTGAATAAGACCAAGCCAGTTGATTTATTAAAATATCACCACGTAAGAAGTAATTTTACATTCTTGTCACTAATCAGTGATAAATTTAAGATTTATAGGTTTCTTTCCAAAATGTCAAAAATTATCGTATGACTTCTAAGTCTTTTAAATTGAAAGAGAGGGAATAACCACCAATACACGACAGTTCTTGAAGGCGTCCCGTCATATAAATTTTAGGAGTTAGGATATTGTAAATTTAAACTTGCTTGTTATTTAACTAATCTAGGATAAAGAAAAACCTATTTTATCAAGCTTGGTACCGGCTTTAAGCATCTGCTTATATCTGCTGACTGTTGGCTCTGCAGCCTCCGTTCGATCCCGGGAATAGATCAGCAGCTGGTTGCCCTGTAGCTACCAAGATATGTTCTAATTCAAACAGTGTCGTCATCGACACTGTTCCAGTGTTGGCTTTGTTAGGGTCGTTGTTTCCCATGACTGCGATGGATTCGTAATTCTGGCCATTATTCCACACGCAGCAACCAGCTGTCCACATGGAATTTGGTAACTGGATGGCATTTCCGAAGAGTGGATTTGGCTGCAGGATGAAACAAAGGTAAATTTCTATCAACTTTCTTACTTTTTGTTTCTAGAAAATCAGTTTTAGTGTAAGTGCTAATTTTAGTTACTATCTCAATATTGTCCTATCTGCATAAGGTTCTAATAGTTTTTTTTATCTTACAAGATACTGATCTCTTTGAATATCTTAACTTGTTAACTACAATTTTTTGTATAATAAAGAGTACGAAAACGGATATTTGTGAAAGCTAACTGTTTCTTACTTCCATATTCTTTGCACTTATGTCGAACGTACAGCTTACTCCCAACTCTGAATTCCCGCTGGAGGGGGGCGGGAAGATCAATGCAAAGCAGTCATAGAGCTTTTTGCTAGCGCTTTTTAATTTGTTGTGCGTGTGCAGTTGTTGTAGAATGCAACACAACGCTGGAGTCTCATGAAAAACAATGGCGACCGAAAGGGAAATTTAGTCCTTTCAATTTTTGCTTGTCTATACTTCACGGATTTATTGAATTTTGCTCTTTATATAATTTTATAATTTTATATAATTTTATATAATTTTCGTGTACCATTGTGTACTATTTCTTATACTATTATTATTTCGTGCACTATAATGTAAAGAAATCTTAGCACGATTTCCGTACGGCCCCAGAATTAGTTATCTATATGCGGTCTTTGTTTAAAGAAAACAACAGGGATAGTTCAAAAGAGCCTTTCGGGGATTACTACCATCCATATGGACTTCAGGGCTACTGTGCAAATATCTTGTGAAGTCGGACAGTAAATTGTTATCCCGGGGTTGTTATGCAGCTCGTAGCGCACTGACCCACGGAGCCCATAAGACGGTAAAACGGGTATTAGTAAGAGTTTATTTCTTTAATTTACTGAGAACGGATTCACATAACTTAAAACTATTATCGAAATTATTCCACAATGAAATTGTTCTATATAAAAAGGTCATTTGTCCTGTAGCGCTCTTAAGACACGATTTGTTCAGCAGGTGGGAAATTCGAGTCTCGCAACTAGTTACCCTCTATTTAAAAAAAGCAAGGAAAGATAAGGGGGCTTTTGACCAGTCACGCATATTATTTTTTAGTAACTTTTCCGTATTGTTGAGACGATCTACATGATTAAATTAACGTAAGACTTCAGTCTTTATCCATGGCTTACGTACCGTTGGATTCGGGTCTTGAGTCGGTGGAGCGACACCAATTTGAAGACGAAAGTTCGACGTTCCAGTCATCAGATACATTTTTCCACCTGTCGGCTTTTTAGCTGCGCACTTGTTTCGGACGTAAGTCACTATAAGACCTTCGAATACCTTCCATTGACCACGATTAAATCCAAGGTACTGTGGTACCGCATTACTGTACGTAAATGTCGCCGTTACGTGGTTTTGGTCAAACGAGTTGATTTGGACAGGGTTCAGGTGGCCTTTGTCAGCTTTATCAACATTTTTGTAGTACAAGTCATCGGTACCCTGATTGGAAAGCCCTGCAATATATGTGAAAAACATTTAATAATAATAATAATAATAATAATAATAATAATAATAATAATAATAATAATAATAATAATAATAATAATAATACTAATAATAATAATAATAATAATAATAATAATAATAATAATAATAATAATAATAATAATAATAATAATAATAATAATAATAACTGCATTAAGTTTAAACACAATTACTGGTGACCCAGAAGATTACGTTGTGGCCCATAAAATTAGAAAACTAATTTGGAGAGGCAGGCTGAAAATAATTTAAAAAATAAGTTAAATTGAATAATTACACTGAAAAAACACTCTAAAACGTTCTCGTAATTGAGAAATGATCTAACGTAGAATTGTGAGCTAAGGTGTCTTCTACCAAATATTTCTTTAGATAAGATGGTCTTTCTACGTCCCTGGCTAGTAAATTAGAACAGAAAAAGGAAAGTATATCGTTAAAGGATAAAAATGGCTCATCTGCACATACATGTTAGAGCTTCTGTCGCTTGCCCTGGGTCTAGTTAGTCGCCTTATAAGCAGCTGGCTGTCATTTTTATAGTTCTCCTTAAATTCAGCGACAATTGCTCAAATTCTATTTAGAGCCTTCCTGTAACGACGCATTCTTCTGTAACACGCGTTACAGTGGGAGAGCACGCCGCTCCCAACATAAACCGAGAGATCCACTCCAGTTAAAGGAAGGAATAGTGAGGAGATTTCTAAATCACTTGTTCCAAGTACTTTTAACTTCTCTCTTAAACTTTACTAACTTGATTTGCATATAAAGAAAGAAATCATGTGATGTATGGCGTTTCCCCGCTCATTGTTTACTACACGTGGGAATAAATTAAGGGTGCCACTTGTAAATTTATCGCTGATCTCGCGTGCCCTCAATCAGCTAATTATATCGTTCAATTTCATTGGTGAGTAAGAATACAAAAGAATTGACATCACTGATCACGTAACAGGAGCTCTGTTTCGCAGATCTTTTTTTTTTTCTTCGTGGTAAACAAAAACCGGAAAAAGGCGGCTGCTCTCACAGGATAAGAAGGAAAATGAGAATAATAGATTAGATGCTCTTAGTTTCCACAAAACAGAAACAAAGACTCTAGTTTAAAAAAATGGAATAAGGGGGTCTTAGATGATATGGTCTTACAAAATATGGGCCGTGGCTTTTAAGAGCTTTCAGGGGTTTTTGGTTTCACAACAACCTAGCCTATCCAGTATTTTGTCGACAGTTATGATTTGGAAAACAGTAGGGACTTAGCAAAACAAGTTGGACAGGTCTGTGTAGCATTTAGAAGTAATCAAAGAAGCCAGAACACTGAGAAAATTTTTTTAGCTTTCAAGAATTCAAATGTCACTCAATAATCTCAATAATGAAAATCTTGGAAAGAAGCCGTGAAGGTGCGACGTCGAAGACTACAAATCCAGGTCAGTTGGGAGCGGGTGAAAATGTCTGGGCTCCTATTAATATGCGCCTTTTCTTCTTAAGTCAGAAAGATTGTTTGCGTTTTCTATATTCTAATTGCTTGGTTGCAGCCAAATGAAGTAATTTTATATTTGTGGGGAGACTGGGCCCGACGGCATGGCGGGTGGACGCTTCTTTTAACGCTCCGCTAAAATTGGTGATTTTCTTGCCAAATCGATCTCTTCTATCGAGGCGCTTTTTGATGGATCGACTGTGACTGAGAGCAAGCTGTCAACAGAGCGAAATCTCACTTCGGGATTATATGGGAAGGAAACGTTCAAAGCGTGGCACCGACTCCTCGGTCGAAGAAAACATGGCCGCCACAGCAAGCAATCAAGATCTGAAAGATTCAATTGATTCTCTGACAAAAGTGGTGACCGAAGGTTTTGCGACAATACACTCTGATATGGATAAACTCCGTCACGAATTCAAAATTGATCTGGACGAAGTGAGAGACAAGATTAAAGAACTTGAGGCGGGTTTAACATACAATCAAGAAGAAGTCAGCAGTCTAAACGAAAAAGCGGCCAAACGTTCGGAGGAACACGCAAAAGATGTGGCAACTTTAACCGCGCGAATTGCAGATCTGGAGCAGCAACTGAAGCAAGAAGTAGAGAACAATATAAAACTAGAACAGTACACACGGAGAGAAAATCTGCGATTTAACAACATCGAGGAAACAGAAGGCGAAGATTGCAAGACTTTGCTAACAAGCATTATTCAGAACGAGTTAGGAGTAGATGTATCTCACATTCGTTTCCATGCAGTACATCGGGTTGGGAAAAAGCTGGAGAGTAGAAGCAGGCCTATAATTGCACGATTTGTAAGCCGCGAGGACAGAGATTTAGTTCTTTTAAAGAGAGGTAAGATGAAGCGTTCTACCAGCTTTAATGACGCCTACATAACAGAGGATTACGCTCGAGCAATCCAGGTCGAAAGAAAAGTGTTAATAAAAGCAATGGTGAGAGCAAGAGAAGAACAAGGAATCGAAAATGCAACTGTTAAAGGCCGATATCTTTTCATAAATAACCAAAGATATGACCACAAATCTGTCCCTGATTATCTGAAATAACGTGCTTTGGACTGTATAAACCTCCATGAACCTCGAATCATAATTGATTAACAAATAATGCAAATTCATAGGCAAGAGAATCACCTTTCAGGCGTAGATTAGAGTTTTGTACACTTAGAAGCCTGTTGGGACAATAGTCTAACAAAAGACATCTTAACACCTTTATGTTTATGTACTGGGCTTATGTTCTGTGTATGTTTTTAGGTACTGCAGTGCTTTTGTACTGTGTTTACGTTATGGAAACTCTTCAACCAGATGGTTCTTTCAACTTTTTAAAGTTGCTTATATTTTTTTTTGCCGGGATCCTTGTTTTTGCTCCTCCTGCGGATTGTTTTTCCCTATAATTGCACGCCTGCTCCTATGCAATTAATTCTCGCTACGCCTTTCTCACCGCATATTTACTCACGGTTAAAACACAATGGTTTTTTTTTTCTCCTCCTTGAGACTAACTTTACACTGAATGGATCTTAAAATATGCTCTCTTAACGTGAGAGGCTTGGGAGACAGGAACAAAAGGCGTGAAATTTTCAATTGGCTTAGAAGTAAGAAATATTCAATTTATCTGTTGCAAGAAGTTCACAGCGTTGAAACCACAACTAATTCCTGGGCAGCGGAGTGGGGATATAAGGCAATTTTTAGTTGCTCAAGCGCGAAAGCAGGAGTGGCCTTTCTCTTTAATAATAACTTTAGCTTTCAGATTCACCTTCTTTTTTCTGACCCCAACGGAAGATTCATTGTCTGTGACCTTAAGATCGGAGAAAAAGTCATAACTCTAGCTTCCATCTATGCACCAAACGAAGATGACCCTGGCTTCTTCCGAGATTTCTTCGGCCATCTTTCGGACTTCCAGTCTGAAGAGTTAATAATTGGCGATGATTTCAACCTGGTACTTAACCTTGATAAGGACAAGAAGGGCGGCCTGGCCAAAACACATGGTAGGTCAGTTCAAATTATCCATGAGCATTCTGCTAACTTTGATTTAATAGATCCATGGAGGATCTTGCATCCTGGCACCCTAAGATACACTTGGCGGCGGAAGAGACCAGAAGTACAATGTAGATTAGATTTCTTCCTTATCAGTCAGAACTTAATGTGTAATGTCACAAGCGCCGAAATTCTGCCTGGCTTTAAAACTGATCACTCAATGATTACCTTGAAAATTGCTCTACACGAAAATATAAGGGGCCCTGGGTATTGGAAACTTAACACCTCCTTTCTTTCTGAAATTGAATACGTCAACATAATTAAATCCACGATCCAGAATGTAAAGGAAGAATACCAACATGATAAGACCGTGAACGGTTCGTTGCTCTGGGAGATGATAAAACTAAAAGTCAGAGAAAAATCCTTAAAATATGCTGCTGCCAAAAAAGCCAAAATCTCCAGGGACAGCGAAGAGTTAGAAAAAAAGATTAACGAACTGGAAAGCCTGGCGGACTCCTTCGTTACTGATCAAGATAGTAAACAGGAAGTCTTGCGTGAGCTGAACCTGAAGCGAATGGAGCTGGAGAAAATAATCGAGTATCGCACGAAGGGTGCAATTCTGAGATCAAAGTGCAGATGGTTCAATGAGGGCGAAAAGAACACAAAATACTTTCTAAATCTCGAGAAACGTCATTGTAAACAGAGTGTTATTACGAGACTTAAAACTGACGGAGACACAACTGCTACAACAGACAAAGACATCCTGAATCTCTCCGAATCTTTTTACAAAAACCTTTACAGCTCTCAGGTAGAAAAACAAGTTTCTTACACAGACGACTTCTGGAGGCACGTCCGAAACGAAAACCCTTTATCAGAAGACGAAATAATTTCTTGTGAGGGTGAACTTTCCAAAGAAGAATGTTTACAGGCCCTAAAAGCCATGGAATGCAATAAATCCCCAGGTTCAGACGGACTTCCCGCGGACTTTTACAAAATATTTTGGAATGATCTTTCAGATCTTTTTCTAAATTCAATGAATTCTGCATCTAAAAGTGGGCAACTGCCAATCTCCCAACGACGTGGGATCATCAAGCTGATTCCGAAAAAAGACGCAGACCCCTCTCTGATAAAAAACTGGCGACCTATATCACTCCTAAACTGCGATTACAAAATAGCAGCCAAAGCTATTGCAAACAGGCTAAAAAAGATTCTTCCCAAAATTATTGACCACGATCAAACCGGTTTCCTTAAAGGCAGATTCATTGGAGAGAATGTAGGGCTAATTGATAGTATTATTAATTTCGCCGCTGCCAAGAAGATTCCAGGACTTTTATTGTTCCTCGATTTCGAGAAGGCATTTGATACAGTAGAATGGGCATTTGTACAAAAAACTTTTCAATTTTACAATTTTGGGCCTTCTATAATTAAATGGATTAAACTCTGCTATCACAACATCGAGAGCTGTGTTTTAAACAATGGCTGGTCCAGTAATTTTTTTAAACTAGAAAGAGGTGTGAGGCAAGGCTGTCCTCTGTCTCCTTATTTCTTTATCTTATGTGTCGAGACTCTAGCCTCTGCAATAAGGGGCTGCAAGAAGATTAAGGGCATTTCTGTGAACGGAACAGAAATAAAAATCAGTCAATACGCAGACGACACAACTCTGATTACTGACGGCTCAAGGGAATCTTTCCTCTCAGCTTTCGAAATCCTTGAAAACTACTTTGGTTAAAAAATTTTTGGACCGAAACGAAAAACGGTAAATGGAAACTTTTCTTGGAAGTAGAGCTTCAAAATCTGGGCGGGACTAGCTTCTTTTACTGCAACCTCGATAGAAAAGATTTGCAGGGTTATGTCCAGTCTAAAGATGCTTTTCTTCTAGAAGTCGTAAAAATTTGGGCAGAAATGAACTTTGAAAACAAAATAGGTTCTTTTAACCACTTTCTCTCAACTAGTCTCTGGCATAACTCTTTAATTAGAATAGAAGGAAGGCCAATCTTCTTTAAAGAATGGTCGTCAAAAGGCATACACAAGGTATCGCATTTAATGAAGGACTCAAACCGTTTCATGTCATACGTTGAATTTATAGAATGTCACGATGTAAAAGTAAATTACCTATCTTTCTACGGTTTACTGTCCGCTCTCAAAGCTTTAAAATCGACCTTCAAAGACAATTTGCGAGATAATACTACTATTAATGAGGACCCCGTTACTCGATTCTTAAGATGTAAGAAACCGAGTAAGCTCGCATACGAGAAACTTGTGGCTTGTAAGCAGGGTTCTCCAACCAAGAGTCAGGGAAGGTGGTTGACAGACTGTGGTTTGGTAACCGCCTTTTCTGTGGACTGGAGGGCAGCCTATAAGCTAGCTTTCCGATGCACAAGAATTACCAGTTTAATCGCTTTTCAGTTTAAGCTTCTACACAGAAGAATCGCAACAAATGATTTTTTTATTTAAAATAGGTTTGCACGAAAACGACCATTGCAGCTTTTGCCAAACTGAGACAGAAAGTCTAATTCACCTTTTCTGCTTCTGCTGCAAAACTACTGCTTTTTGGCAAGTTTTTAGGAATAATTTGATCCAAAAAAAACTTGTGGAAGAAGATTTCACCCTCTCCCCTGCAATGGTACTGGGCTTGCAGCCAGACACGTCAACCCCTAAAGAACAACTGAACTTTGAATTTTTGGTAGCTAGGTTCTTTATATGGCACTGTAAAGTACGGAAGACGTATCCCACAATAGATGATTTCACGCGCTTCTTGGCCTACTTTAAAAAGTGATCTCAATATGTACTGAATTTGCAGGAGGTCGGAGGCAAGGACCCTGTTCTTTTTATTTATTTTATTTATTTATTTATTTATTTATTTATTTATTTATTTTTGTCAAATGTCTGTCATGTCTGCATATCTTTTTCTAATCTTTGTCCTTTTTTTAATGAATAAAAAATATTTTTTGAGACGGTAGCTGTAGCAGTAGTAGCAATGTAAAAAATAGTCATGATTATTTAATAGAGTAAGTTTTTGTAAACAATGTAAACCAAAGTATTGTAAGTATTGCATTTATTGTAAGTGCAAGCAATGTTACAAAAAAAAAGGTATTGTAAGTACTGACAGTACTTTGAACATTGTAAGTTGAGTAAGCATTGCTGGTTCTGAAGTATGTTAATTATTGTAAGTAGTGTCCAAAATTGTAAACCTTGTATTGTGTGATTAATTAAAATATGTTAAAAAAAGAAAAATTATATTTGTGTCCTTCATGACCTGGCAGAAGCGAAAACCTCTTTGCTTTTTATGTAGTTTATCAAAGACGGACGAGGAAGAGCATCTCATCCGAACATTCGACTTCCAAACACCAAGAAGTGGGTTAAAAAACGACGCACAGAGTCAACGTTTATTTTTGACCAAATTCGAGTTGTTTGGAAATCGGATGGAACACTCTTTGAGTGTGTAATACAGTTTCTCAAATCGTTAATAATTCTTGAAGAAAATCAAGCAATAAGGTAATAAGGACTTATCTATTTATCAGACCTTGAGGTGACTCCATACAGTTATTTGGCGCGCGTCGACTGGGCACTAAAATGGCACGGGCGCGCCAAGTTTCTAACTGATACGGGAATTTTTTATTATGCTGGCGCTCCAAACAAGGCCAGTTTTAGCCTGTAAAAGTAAGGCTATTTTAACGAGTTTTCCACGGTGAATTCTTCTGAAAATTAACTCAATGCTAGAATTAAGCTCGTATTTGTACTCTAAACAAAATTCTTATTGAGAAATATACATGGACAACTGCAATAAATGGCAAAATCGAAAATTGCAGAAATTCGCCATACGAATGTATAGAATATTTTTTTGACTTTACGAGGAGATACTTTGGAGTTTCTCTCATTTTTACACAAAAAATAGCGAAATTTTACCGCGCGAAATTTGGACAAACCCGTTTTAAAACTAGCTGGGAGTGATGTAATCAACAGATTTATTATCCATGCCATGGAAACGAGGTTTTCCAGTTGTAACGACGTTTTCTTTTTTAGCAAAGCGTAAGGACTTAGGTACTAGAAAATATGTTTGAACCCAGATATTTTCACAGGGCTAAAAGAACCAGAACATCAAGACAAATATATATCAGTGCCAGCGAAAACTGAAGAAATGGTACAGAGCCACCTTAAAAACGAGTTCATAGTGTCATATGATGTCGCCAGGAGGGCAACAAAGAATCATTTGATCAGCTATGGATAATATACCGACGTAGATAAGTAACGGAAGGTCTTAAGCCAAGGCACTGAATTTCTACCTTGCATTAGTTCAAGTCATATTCTGGGTGCTGGAGATTTTTTTCATTGTAAAAAGAAAACAAAAAAACTGTCCGACATCCAGGGTATGTATTCAGTCGGTCAAACTGGCATATGCGTTGAATGAATTTCATTATTAGATAAAGTGCAAATTTTCTGCGTGCCATTATTTCGTCAGTCAGATATGCTGAGGGCCTCTTCAAATGAGCCCGGTTGCTTGGCTGGTTTGGGTACCTGGACAAATTTTGTCTTCTGTTCATATGGAAAAATTTAGCCCGGTTACCGAGATGAAAAAGGCGCGATTGTCCGGTTTGGCCCGTTCACTTCCTTAAAACGTTTATTGAACTCATCTGGCAGCTGTGAAGCA
>NW_028145564.1:57500-80000 GCF_977016875.1 Pavona decussata
GATGAAAACTGTCTATAGTTTTCGCATTCAAGGAACTATGAGTAAATCCGTAGTAAATTAAATTTCATGTTCACTTTACTCAATGCGACTTCGGTTGACAAAAATAACGTGGCAGCGTGAAGTCTTCTCAGGACAAAGATTGATCCTTTACCGAGGGCAAATAATAAACATTTATTCTTTTTTTTTTAAACCCTCGGTAAAAGATTAATTCTCATACCCTGTATGCTCGATGATTCATTTATCACGAGCGGGAAAATGAACAACAACTTGACCAAAATGCATTTGTGATAAGAATAGTTTCACAACCTTTCAAACAACCAGTGTCGATAATTAGACACCATACATGTCATCTGCTTTTTTGCTCTAGGGCTTTTTCGCTTTTAAATCTCATTTTAGGTTGGGACGTCTGGCACTGAAAGACCTTAATTAAAGACGGATATGTTTAGTTCGATAACGCGTAACTGAACTACAGCTACCTGAATCGCCGTATTAAATAGCTAGGTAGCTAGCTCAGCAGCTCAACAGTGACTTGCGTACTCGTCGCTCGACGAAAATGTAAGGTGAGAAAAAGTAGAACATATTTTTCCCATGAGTTGTACATATTGTAACCGTCAAAGAGTCTGATAAAATGACCGAGTTTAAATTTAAAATTTCTCACATAATAGTTTTGGCCTTGGACTGATGTTATTTCTCCAGTCTGGTGTTGCTTTTTGTCTGGGCTACTCGCTGCCTCGTTCTTTTTGTCAACTAGAAATTTAATTTATTCTTAGTTCCTTGAATGCGAAACTTCATCGATTTCTTCACTGTCACTTCTACGGTGGCCCAGAAGGCTCAAACGCAAACAAAAAAGAAAACGCAAATAAAAAAAAGAAAACGCAATTTAAAAAAAAGAAAACGCAAATAAAAAAAGTAAAACACAAACAAAAAAAGAAAACGCAAATAAAAAAGATAGAAAACGCAAATAAAAAAAAGCAAAACGCAAACAAAAAAGCAAAACGCAAATAAGAAAACGGAAATAAAAAACAAAACGGAAGTAAACAGGAAAAACGCGTAGGGACTGAGCTCTAGGATTGTTCGCCATTTTGTTCGCAGAGAAAAGAAAACATTCTACCACCGAAGATGTAATGGACAGAGAGGAATTAAGACCATTGGTTGAACACTATTTTCATCTTGGATTTGAAAATCAAGTCATTTTTGACTTCCTAAACAATCGACATGCAGTCAGGCTAAGTCTTGCAACTTTGAAACGACGGCTTCGTGACTACGGTCTCAGTAGACGTGGCTTGGACGTTGGCATCAAGAACTTAGGGAAATCGTGCGAAGGGAAATATCCGGACCTGGCGAACTTGGAGGTTACCGAGCAGTTTGGCACTCGCTGAGATTGAATCATCACATCCACGTGCCAAGAGCAAGGGTTGCTAATATTCTTCGGGAGCTAAATCCAGCTGGTACGAGAGAAAGGAGACGCAGAAGGTTGGCAAGACGGAGATATACCAGTTACGGTCCTAATTTCTGCTGGCATGTGGATGGTACGATTAGTGAAGTCCAATTAGTGCATATGCTAATTCTTCCAGCCTGCAGAGCAGTCTGATTTGATTAAGCACCCCTTGTAAACCTTGTTAGTCATTAAGACTGCAAGTCACAATAGTGATCAGCATCAAATTTCTCCATGCCATTTATCAATGTATAATGAAAGAGAGAAGATACGAGTATTAAGAAATGATCACCAGTGAAAAATTCTCTAGATGTTTTAACCTCTTCCTACACAGAACTTCAGCGGGGCTTGAATAAGCTCTCTGCAAAGGTTTCTAAAGGGACTGTTACTTATTTGTTTAAAATAAAAATATATTCTCCGCACTTGCCTCTATATCAGTGTTACACAATCTGCTATTGAGTCTGTTGAAAGTCCCAAAAGTCAAGAAACAACTTTTCCTTACTGACTTCAGTGGTCTCTGTACATTTTCTTTTAAAATGTGTAGGAAGAGGTTAAAACATCTAGAGAATTTTTCACTGGTGATCATTTCTTAATACTCGTATCTTCTCTCGTTCATTATACATTGATAAATGGAATGGAGAAATTTGATGCTGATCACTATTGTGACTTGCAGTCTTAATGACTAACAAGGTTTACAAGGGGTGCTTAATCAAATCAGACTGCTCTGCAGGCTGGAAGAATTAGCATATGCACTAATTGGACTTCACTAATCGTACCATCCACATGCCAGCAGAAATTAGGACCGTAACTGGTATATCTCCGTCTTGCCAACCTTCTGCGTCTCCTTTCTCTCGTACCAGCTGGATTTAGCTCCCGAAGAATATTAGCAACCCTTGCTCTTGGCACGTGGATGTGATGATTCAATCTCAGCGAGTGCCAAACTGCTCGGTAACCTCCAAGTTCGTCAGGTCCGGATATTTCCCTTCGCACGATTTCCCTAAGTTCTTGATCGCCAACGTCCCGACCTAACTAATCGAACCAAATCGAACGTTCGATTGATCGAACTTAATCGAACCTAATTTAACCCAATCACGCGATTGGGTTCGATTGAGTTCGATAATCGAACCCAATCGAACCCTCACAAAAAAATTGGGCTAATCGAACCAAATCGAACGGTCGAATGGGTTCGATTAGTTCGATTAGGTTTCGATTGAGTTCGATGGGTTCCATGGGGTCGCATTTTCAAGACTGGATTGACTAGAATGGGGTTGCATTTTCAATAGAGTTACTAGAATGGGGTCGCACATTTTCGGATTTTTGGGGTAAGAAAATTCTATTAAGCAGGGATTCAAAATGACCTCGGTTAAAAAGTTCAGAAAGTTGTTATTTATTAAATGTAACAATCACCTCGCATTACATTCCGTTCTTGAAAGTAGATGCATAAATAGAAAGTGACTTAGTTGGGATCGCGAAACTTATATTTTCCCAAAAAGTGACTAAGATGGGGTCTATAACTGGCCACAAAATAGACTATAATGGGGCAGGGGCTCTGAGAGGCCAGTGGCACATACCCAGCAAAACTGAACCCAAGAACCCCCCCCCCCCCCACCCCCCGGGGCTGTTCGGTCTTTTCCTCGCAGTTCCTCTTGTCAATACAAAACTATCGACGAAAAAAAAAAAACCATCGAACGCAGCTACCTAATCTTTGACTATTACTAGTCTCGCGTTATGTTGTGGATGTTGTGTTGAGGACCGCGTTCTTCGCAACTAATTTGCATTATCTTATAGTCCGTTGAACTTATATCATTTTCGATTTTACAGTAAACCCACTGTATTTTTTATCCCCAAAGGTTATTTCAATAAAGTGATTATTAGTTGTTGTTATTAATTTTTAGTTATATACATATGATAAGACAGTCTTGGCGCTGAACTGGCATATTTTAAGTGATTTATTATATCGTTCGATTAGGTTCGATTGGGTTCGGAAATCGAACTCTCACACAAATTTTTTGGTCGATTGTGTTCGATTTCCGAACTAATCGAACCCAATCGTTCGATTAAGTTCGATTGGGTTCGATTAAGTTAGATTACCGAACTGTTCGATTAGTTACGTCGGGCAACGTCCAAGCCACGTCTACTGAGACCGTAGTCACGAAGCCGTCGTTTCAAAGTTGCAAGACTTAGCCTGACTGCATGTCGATTGTTTAGGAAGTCAACAATGACTTGATTTTCAAATCCAAGGTGAAAATAGTGTTCAACCAATGGTCTTAATTCCTCTCTGTCCATTACATCTTCGGTGGTAGAATGTTTTCTTTTCTCTGCGAACAAAATGGCGAACAATCCTAGAGCTCAGTCCCTACGCGTTTTTCCTGTTTACTTCCGTTTTGTTGTTTATTTCCGTTTTCTTATTTGCGTTTTGCTTTTTTGTTTGCGTTTTGCTTTTTTTTATTTGCGTTTTCTATCTTTTTTATTTGCGTTTTCTTTTTTTGTTTGTGTTTTACTTTTTTTATTTGCGTTTTCTTTTTTTTTAATTGCGTTTTCTTTTTTTTATTTGCGTTTTCTTTTTTGTTTGCGTTTGAGCCTTCTGGGCCACCGTACACTTCCTAACCAGCGATCAGACAAGTTCTATCCCAGGCGTATATTTTCTAATCCTCGATCTGTTGTTTGGTTGTTTAATAGTCCCCAACATCGAAAAAACTGCTGCTCTTATAAAATTGGCGCGAAAACAGGATGCGCTCTTCAGTTAATTTATTCCCCGCGTAAATCGTATTTCGCATAATTATGCCATTCCGCACGCCATTCCACATACCATTCCGCAAACTCTTTCCGCCTTTTACCCTCACCGAGAAATGTCCAACATTCCATTCACACGTCGGACATTACAAAGAGAAATTCGAATGTTCATTTCATTCTTGGAATACTGTTCACGCGTGACCTGGATTGACTGTAAACGAAACCGCATCGAAATGAAAACTTGTTGGAAGTTGGAGCTTTAAAGACTTAGTCTTTCTTGTTCAGCGCGATTCGAGGTGATTAGAAAACGAGTAAACGCTCGAGCACCCTGCGAGCAGAGCCTCCTTTTGTCGTTTTCTTTACTGAGGAGTAAGCAAAAAGAAAGGCTCTGCTAGCAGGGTGACGATCGTGGGAAGTCATATTAGGACAGAACATCAAATTCTTCATCATGAGGACTGCAGCTAGGGCCAAGCGGGACAGCACTCCTCTGTGAATCTTTCTTCAGGGCCCGGTTGTTGAAAAAGTGGAAAATGTTTCTTAGTAGGTAATTCACTATCCAACAGATAAATTATTTTCCAAACAGTACATTTTATCCGCTGAATATAGATTTATTCACTGCACAAATTCATTCACTACTCGAAGAACAGTCCCCAGATTATAATTAACTGGTAATTTAACTTCACGCACAAGGAAAGACTTGAGACGAGGTCGTAAGGGATTTATAACAAATCTGCTACACTTTCACCAAGAGAAAGCATGGTGCTCTACAAATCCTCACGATTTAAAATTCTTGTTTCTTTATTTGCTTCGATACAAAGACTTCAAATTCCGGCTAGCATGTTTTTTCTATATAGTCAAGCCGAATCCAAAAACAAACACAACAAAATTGAAGACACGATGCAGTATGTCTTCTTCTCGCCTCCCGCCTCTTTGAAGAAATTCAACTCGCTCACCATTCTTGGGAGACGAAAGCTGCGGTGTAGCGTCGGTCCTTATTGCTTGCAAAGTTATCATTGACGAGCATGACTTGTTTCCTTCAAACCAACTTTGATATGGGTTTGTCTTGTCACTGAAAATGTGCCCTTGAACTTGGACGGCGTTGACAGCGGTAGCAAACGCCAAAGCAAACTGCATGCAAGCAAAATGCAAAATGAGGGTAAACCTTGTGGTGAGCCGACAAGTACGCTACGTACGTTTTGGCTGCAAGACCTATTTATACATTCTCAACACTCTCAATTAACCAGATGTTTCCGTGACAACTCATAATAATCTTTATTTTTGCAGTCTGAATCCTCTAAAAAACAGAAAATAAACGGTTTCGTAAACTGCATTGAAGAGATAGTGTCCTGCACCATAACTGTTGCGGGAAGTATTCATTGAGCTATTCGAATTGCACGCCGGCAGGACTGTGTAGTGAGTGCCAAGCGTCCCCTCACGGATTGCATAAAGCATTCCTCAAAAAGTATTTTTTGTGTGTCATTTTCAGTAAAATTCCTGCGCGTCTGACTGCATAAATTTGATGAAATTAAAACACGTTTTATTGCTAAAGCGAATCATAATATCGCCTTGAAATTTTGCTCGAAGATTTGTCCCACTGATATGTTGAATCTGTTGAGAGAAGACATTTTTGACGGCCTTGTGACAGGAAAACCATCAATAGCATGTCTTTGCAATTCTATTGAACCACTGAGTTTTTTCTGGCCTTTCCGATCCTTGCAACTGCTGATTGTTACGGAAGGAAAAACCAAGAATCTTAGGTTAGGTTTTCTTGACTCTGTTTCTTTTTGTTAGCAGTGCCTTGTTTATTAAAACACGGTCTTTTTCAAAACATAATAATGCAAAATCTTTGCTGTTATTTTTCGCCGACTTAAGGTGACTCGACCCAGTTTTTCAGAGGCCATACCGATATTTTTCACTCGCCTTAAAAGTGTTTTATTCCTTGTCCGATCACCATAAAATTTTCACCAGTAATTGGCGTTGGATTAAAATTTGTAAAAATGTAGTTTTAAGTAAAATCGATATTACTATGACAACAATAAACAAACAAAATGGAAATTGATAAAAGCCGAATTTTACGCGATCTAGACCCGCTACTAAAAATCCAACACTAGGATGTTACAGTTTGGTGATTAGCAAATAACCTCCGCGAGAAGTAAAAAATTATCTATGTTTGAATTCAAATAAAACGTAAATATATTTCAAACCTCGTATTTTCAATAGCGGTGATAAATTATTTAATAAAAAAGTTTAAAATAACTTAAGTTAATCTTGAGTAGCTTCAGAATGTTGCTTAATATCATATTTCGATGCTAGGAAAGTTTGGTGTATTTTCATTCTTGCGATCTTAAAAAACCAACCTGTTTTCTCAACACCTGTCTAAGCGCAACTATATTCTAAATCTTGACTTTTAGCGCTGTTTTGTATATCTATGAAACTACTCAAACGAATTCTTTTAAAATCAAATCCCATAATCTTCATGATGTGTGTAATAATGTCTGAAACTTTCATTGAGATTGATTCACTTTAGCATTTTGAAATTTCAAGACGAACCTATCCTACGAGCCCGCCAAAAATCTGCGTTACAAATTCACTGTTTTGACGTTATGCTAATGTTTGCTAATTAATGTGCACGGTACATACCTCCATGACCAGTACATTTCAGTGAGAATTTTATTGCATCTCATTAAATGATAACATTTTCGCTTTTGACTTCTCAATTTTTCACCCGCTGTTTGACTTTCCTCTAAAACTACATGCAAAGGAAACGAAACAAAAAAAGGAAACAGTTACTAGTAAGGCTCTTATTGACGTCTGTTCTCAACGAAATTGATTATTCTTGTGAGGATGTTTTTGTTCTTTGTTACACGTGGAGCCTTTAATCCATTTGGTGGAATTGCCAAAAGACTCAAAAGTCCTCTTGTTCCATGTTTAGCAAATACTTCATTGAGTTGCTGTAGACCAATTCCTTCCTTCGCCAAACTTTTCTTTTATTCCCTTAGAGACAGGCAGATCTTGAAGGGAAATTACTGTCCTGCGTATAACAGATCGTTTGGAGATGTCATTTTTCACCTCTTCCACGGTACGTAGATTGCCATATTTCATGAAATTCTCACCAGGAATCACAGCTAACAAAACCTCTGACAAGGCCTTACAATCCCCAAGCGCATCATGCGCATCAAAGTCTGTAGCGAAGAGGCTATTATACAAACTCGGAAGACTCAAGCTTCGGCTTTCTTTGCCTTTTCCTTTTAACTCATTGAAACTCGCAAGGACTTTCAAACTGTCTAAGAAAAGAACTCCCAGATCTTCTAACCTCTGAAGAAGGGAATGGTGTGGTGTGATATCTGATCAGGATTTTACCGACCTAATAACATGTAAATGTAAATGTAAATGCAAATGCTTTGCCAATGAATTAACTAAAACTGGGAAGTCAAAACCATCCCCATTGTGGGCAATGAGCACCATTGTGGAGCCACTCGATGCGTTCTTTGTTTGTTCTAAAAATGTAACAAAATTATGAACGGCTTGTTCTTCGGAAATGTCAGAAACTACGACGTTGCCTTTAAGAAGGACCTTCTTTCCACCAGAGTAAGTAGTGGACAGTTTATTCACTTTTGTTGCATGAGCCGATACGTTATTGTCGGGAACAGCCTAGGTACTATATACTGAATGAAGAATGATTATCTGCAACAGAAACATAAGCGATTTGTATTATTTCACTGTCGCGTTTCAAGCTTGTCGTCTTCAGGTCGACGGAAAAATAGGAGAACACGCCGTCTTTTTCAACTGTCTTAGACTCTCTTGACGAGGATTCAGTATCAAGGTTACTGCATATCTCGTCTATCTCTTGTTGCGACATACTTTTCTGTAACCCATCGATAATCCCTTTCGTTACAGTCTTTCCCTCTTCAGTTACTCCAATACCAGTTCCATACGTACTTCCCTCGTTTCCTTCTAGTCGTTCCTTCTTTTTAATTTTCATCTTCTTCAGTTCCTTCCTCCTTCTCTTCACCCCGGGTTCCTTTTTACGTTCTTGCTCCCTCTTCCGCTTTTTCGATTGCCTTGATACAAACACTGAGGTTATCTTTGATTCTTCTAATCCAAGGGCTTTCGTGGTCTGGGTCAGATATCCATAGCCCTAATTGAACTGACACACCCCGACGCCACACGGAAATTTAGGCTCTCTGAACTTCCGTAGTGTCTTATTTTAGGAGCCTTAGTTCCTACGATTCCATTAATACATTCATTTGCCAGGCTTGAGCCACAATTCGCTAGCTTTTCACACCATTCGTCTGTTTGAAATGGTTTTACCGCACTTTCTATTCCAGCTCGAAGGTTTTCATCTGACCACGGCTTCCCTCCTGGCAAATCTTTAAACTTGTAGTTGGACGGATCTTTGAGAGCGCCACACCAGCTTACGTCACATTTGCAATGATCGCTAAATGCGTGGCACACCAAGGAGTTTAGCTCTTGCTTTATCTTCTTTGGTTCTCCTTGTTTAGTTGAAATGCAAATATGCAAACAACTTTAGAAAATAATTAATAATTACGGAAGTGAGACCCTTAACAGTCTTTTGTGCACTGTACAACCGACTTCCCAGTGTCCTGGTTGCATGGTTTTTGTCCGTTTTCTTCGCCGTCTCGTAATTAACTCGACATTTGACATGACTTTCCGTTGTTGCGTCTTCGTCACCGGTGTAAGAAGAATACTTAAGACCATGATTTGTAGCATTGTTGAAGCACGCCACTGCTATTTCAGGCACCATGGACTTTGAAGAGCCGCTGTGATTTTTTCCGCAGTTATGCGACACTGCGTTTGATTCACCAGCAATCTCACGTTTGCGGCAACGTGTAGATCTGACGCCATAGTCAAGAACTTTTCCGGTGGACTCTCCAATCACTGTCCCAAACCCTGTTATCGAATCACGTGCCTTTCCACGCTTCTACCACGCTCCGTCATATGCCACTGATATAAGTGCGTCCCCATTGCTGTCTACCATGTCAGATTCTGCCTTCTTCGTCGCCCTGTAACATGTGCAACTTTCCTGACAGACACTCTTAATGGCTGATCACACTTCACGCTCCCTTGCTTTGAATGTCGCACTGGTCATTGCGCCACCCCAAGTATAGAATCGGTTCTCAGGTGACTGGGCCCCTGACCAGTGTGAATTATTGCCAATGCTGCCCTTGAATTCAATGTGACTGTTTTAGGGCCTCGTTTCCCCGTTCTGTGAGAATGGTATGGCTTGATCTTGTCCTCTTCTTTGCAATCCTTGCACTTAACATGCAAAACCACACCAAGTCCTATACGCATGAGTGTCTTGCATATGTCGTCGAGTGATAATGGTCCAGCATGGCACTTTTGGCACTGCCTTAATCCTTCACCTAATAATTCTAGATTAACGATGTAATTTTCGTCTAATTCTGGTAAAGTTTGAGAACGTGCAGAGCGAAGTTCCATGCTCTCTTGGCTCGATGGTTGTTTTGAGCTTCTTGGCCCGGGTTTCTTCCAGCGCTTAGCTCTGAGGGCTCGTAAGCACCTTCTTCTGTATTCCAGCATTTGATAACTTTTTGTTTCTCCTGATGTCACCTTCATGTTTTTTTCTTCATCAAACTTATCATGGCGACTAGCAATATTTCTGGCAAACTGTTGCCTTTTCCTTTGCAAATACTTTCTAACCGCGGGCATTTTGAAAAACACCAATCGAAGAAGCTTAACTTTTTACGAAATATTGTCACGATGAAATGTACTGGTCATGGAGGTATGTACCGTGCCATTAATTAGCAAACATTAGCATAACGTCAAAACAGTGAATTTGTAACGCAGATTTTTGGCCGGCTCGTTGGCTAGGTTCGTCTTGAAATTTCAAAATGCTAAAGTGAATCAATCTCAATGAAAGTTTCAGACATTATTACACACATCATGAAGATTATGGGATTTGATTTTAAAAGAATTCGTTTGAGTAGTTTCAGAGATATACAAAACAGCGCTAAAAGTCAAGATTTAGAATAAAGTTGCGCTTAGACAGGTGTTGAGAAAAGCAATTCAATTCAGGATTTCAGCATTCTTTGATAGGTAACAAGTTGTCTCTATACGCGGCTACTGTGCAATCTTGACGGCATCATGATGAGGAACTAAAAAAGTTCATGAAACAAAGCAGCAACAAACAATCTATATAACTTGTTTGCCTCCGTCAGACTGAACACACTGTAGAGGAAAGAGTCAGTCCGTGAGTCAGTCATGGTAAACTGATCAACCCAGCAGCGCGGCAGCCAACCAGATAGCCCACCAATAAGTAGGTCATAAGTCAGTCAGACAACCAGTCAGTCACTGAGACAGTTAGCAGGTCAGCAAATCAGTGTGTCAATGACTTAGTCAGTCAGTCAGTTAGTCAGTCAGTCAATCAGTTAGTCACTGATTTAGTTAGCAAAGCAAATCAGCTGGTCAGCGTGTCAATAAGTAAGCTAAAGGAGACTCGTTGGAACCAGTACATTAAACTAGGTCTGAGTGACAAAGTTCAGTGAACATCCGAGCAAGTAATCGAAGGCCACAAAGTTGATAAAAAATAGAAAATTTGGCAACCGTAAATGATTCGAGGGCTGACATTTCGAGCGTTTCCAGAGCGAATCAAGGAATTGTGGGTTGTATGTGGCTTATATATTGAACAGTGGAGCTACGCTATTGGTGGGAGCACGGTGACGTTGAAATCAAGAATAAATTAGTCGGGGACGAATGAAAAACGTTCGTTGATTCCATAGGGAATAAGAATACCGATTTGGAATATCAATTCTCTTTACGGTGGCAAAACATTTGCAGCCAGTGAGTTGGTCAATAATTACAGAAGGCCAGTTAGTCAATTAGGCAGTTAGTAAACCAGAACATTACAAGTCGATGGCTGAATAGCTCACCCACAATTACATATTAGTGTGAAATCAATAGCAATCAAGTGATTAAACTGCTAATACGGGGAAGCATTTATTCATTTTGGGTTAAATACATTACGCGAAATCGACTTGATATAGATTCATTGATATAGATTGCTAAGGGGAAGTCCCGTAACTCGGGACGATATTCAAACCTTTAAACAGTCACCGTAATGGTACCCCTTTCAAATACATAACGCAAAGAATTACATCCCTTTGTTATGTATCAAGGGTAAGCAACAGCAACACAATGTCACTTGACTACTTCGCTTTTCAAGGTCACCACCTTTGTTTTAACATTTCTGCAATAAATTGTTTATACGTTTTTAGCACACATTATTAATTTGGTTACCCTTTCATACATTACAATGTTGAAAAGCCTCCCAGCATAGCGTACTATGAAGAATATTTTCAATTGTATTAAAATTTGACAGCATCTCCTCAAAAACTTATGAAATCGACCTCGTTCTTCATTGCATCCAAATAAAGCTCTTCAAGAATCTTTATATATCTCCTCCTCCGTAAAAATCTTTTCTTCATATTTATTATTCACAAAGATGTCCAGTTCACTTTCGTAGTCGTCTTTACGGAAATTCGGCTCAAGCCGCTTCTTCTTGTACACGTTTTCAGTGTCAACATAAGGAAGGGTCTGCCTGGAGATATATCTCCAGGAGTGACTGCATGTTAACATGGCAAAGAGTAGGCGTCAAGGGTCTTCCTTTATTCGGGGGTCATTCCTTAGGAATTCCACGTACTTCGCTGTCGCGGGATGCAAAATCACGCAATTAAAGCTTGCCAGGTTGTACTTGTTCAACAAACTTTACGGTGGTCATTGCATTTGGAAGCTTTTTAAGGAAAATCTCTTAAGAGCCAGGGTATTTTCCCTTCAATATGTTACCCGTGTTCTCTAAAACGTCCCTCCCTTCTGTAAGGTATGTGCCATCTTGCAGATCAAATCTGCTGAAGTAGTCTGGATCAAGTTTTCCTGTACGTGTGCCGTCGATGAATTTGCTCTCCTTTATCACTTTGTCAAGCATATCCTTTCCCCCTGCCATAAACATATTTCTAGTAAGCCTCTTGGCAAAATATGATTTCTTGGAGCCTTTTCGAGAACTTTCTCGAGGAAGGATATCAAAGTCGGGTCGAACATCCCTTGGTTTGCTGGAGTATTGTCCATCCTCTGGAAAGGAATCGATAAAGTTAGTTAAACTTTACCTGGCTAGTTTATATTTCTCGGTGTTTCACGCAACGTCGAGTGGTACAAAAACGAAAAGATCACGCACGCCTGAGAATAGGGGGATAGGATACGACTTTAATATTTTAAACATTGTTGTCACGCTCAGGTGTAACACTCTTTGCTCTTTAGTTTCATCAATTCTTAATGTAAATCGAGGAGTATAGCGTAACATCATTTGTGCGAAAAAATTGCTCGCATTACCACATAAGGATACACGATTTTAGGCCTTGGTGTGTTTCCTCTCACTTGCCAACTTACCAAAAGGAATATGGTTTTAGCAAATCAAAATTCTAAATTTTACAATCATCAAAAAAGACGAAATTTTTCTCAAACATTTCCTTGAACCCTTAAACTGTTGAGCACGGATTTATACGCATTTTGTCAATGCACAGGTTGTACCCTTTAAGTCAGGTGACGCGTTTGTGAAAAATCAGCCAGTGAGCATGTACTGAGATCGGAATACATATCCTAAACCGGAATGGATAAAATGGAGTCGAGTTTGTTGAGGGTAAAAGCTGAGGATATTTTCTCTGGACCGTAACGTTGTGCACATCTCCTAACTTCATCGGATGGATGTGTGATTAAGGCAAGAGAGACATTTCAAGATCTTTAGTGCATAACCAGGTCTCTTTATAATCCACTCTCAAAACTTTCAATATACGAAATTCCTACAGTTAAGAATAGTTAGAGAAAATTTTACCCCAATTAATGAGACGGAGAAGTATAGATAAGTGTCGAGATGACATCCATGGAAGGGCGATTTTCTAAATCACACATTCGTAAAAAGAGGGTTTTCTCCAACATTCTTGACCTCAAACCTTAAACGTCTGAGCGTGGACGTAAACGAGTTTTGTTGTTACGAAAGTCGTACTCATTTAATTTGTTACATTATTGGTTTGGCCAGGTGACACGTCTTTGACAACAAATCGGTAAGCACTGCAGGAACTGAGAACTACAAGACGGAATACCAATACATATGAGTAAAATCGAATAGCGTTTGTTGCGTTTAAAATTATGCCCCAAGGTCAGCGATTTTTTTCCAGGAAAATCGGACGAAAACTTGGCCAACCCATTAATTCTTGTTCTGAGATAAAAATATCATTCTATGAATTTAACTGCTGAACCCTAAGTGAAGATCAGAATGATCCACAGACCTTGAAAAAAAAAAAAATAAATAAAAAGGAAGATGGAGAATAGCATAAAAATCAAATAAAGAAACAAGCTCATTCAAAAATTTTCATGCAAAATATACCAAGTCCGATTTTTTTAAAAACAGACCGGTGCAAGTCGCCAGTAATAATAAGGTCCTGTTGTCTTTTCTCGTACTCTTTTTCTTCTTTCTCCTTTCTTCTCTCTTTCACATCATCAGGATTTCCTTTTAGTAAATATTCATTTTCCAAATCAGTTTACTCAGCGCTGCCTTTTTCCCGGCATAGGAAAGGGATTTTGGGAGTTTTCAAGACAATATTGGAAAAAATTGATTGGCGTCTGCGTGAAAGATTTGGCCGTTTAAAGGTGTAAAGATTAGAAGTGGATTTATATGTGCCGTCCGTTTTGTTCTTACATCATCTATAACTTACCCAAAACACCACTGGATAGCGTCAGCGGAGCTATTAAAACCGCCAAAATTACGAAAAGCCAAACGGATGGATTGAGTCCAAACTGTGTTTACTTTGATGAATGAAGACTTAAAATTACGTCTCCCACATATAATTTCTTATTAACTAACGGGTTTGGAATTTGCTCTCAGGCAAGGGTATCAAGTTCTCCCACGAATTTCCTTTGTTCTTACTTAAAAGCTTCAAATTGAAACTCGCTCAAGCAAATCAAATGGACGTAAAGATTTTTTCAATAAACGGTAAGTGGTCTCATTTAGGCCAACTATGGTTTATTAAAGGTTTTTAATAAGGTGAGCCAATAATGTGAAAATTCTTGTTAACTTATCAGAAACATTTTCCTCCTTTTGCAGAACAGAATTCATTGCTTTTAGTACATTTAATTCAACTGAAGTCGTAAAACTAAAAGCAGGTCTTTAAAGATGTATCAAACTTTTCCGTTAAATTTATCAGTGCCATTATTGCAATGAGAAAGGTTTGAGAAAGGATTCTTTTTTAATTTCAGAAGAAGCCTGAAATTATCTGCTCTAAAAAGCTCTTTCTGCTCTTGCTGGATGACTGATGTTTAGGTTTGGGTGTCTTATTCTGCACCTGAAACCTTCCTACTTGAATATAAAAAACCTCATTGAACGAAACGTCGTATAGGAGCATCAAATCAGAAGTTTGGCGAAAGAAGCCATTTGATCAAACAAACGGAATTCCTGATATTGCCGTTACCAAAGCCCGTGTATATTCTTTTAACTTTTAAACTGAAGGACTTATAAAGATTGAACATGAACCCTCTTGGATAGTTTTTGCATCCGAATTAATGACCATCAGTTAAAAAGTCTACTACGGCCTGTTGTAAACATAAAATAAATTTTAATGTTATATTTTTGTTAAATGTGAACAGACATCCTGTGTATACTTTTACCCTTTCGTTGCAACATTTGACACACTAGATTTTCGGGAAATGTAGCATTGAAAGCGTTTTAAGATATGGAATTTGTTCAAACAGGAAACAGTGGCAAACTGAGTAAACACTGACATTTTTTTTTCGCGCATGAATCCTTGTAGTCATTAAGATTACATTAATCTTTTAGGAATGGGGATTTTTTTATTTCTTATTTTAAAGAGATCAGTATCCTTTAGTTCATATTTGCACTCTAAATATACGGACATTTGAGTAAGGAAAATGTGTTATGGATAATTACGTTCACTACTCCTAGTTATCTCCACGTTTTTGTATCACTGAAGCGAACAGCCGACGGAGTATTTGCGTTTAATTAAAGGGAAACTCTGAGAAATTAAAGTTATTAACAAGTGTGTGTGACTGTTATAGCTAGTCCCAAAATTTATTTCCAGAATTTCGGTTCGCGTGATTTAATGGTGAATTACCAGACTCTCCAACACCCGGTAACTTACCAGAATGCTGACTTCAAGGTGAAACTACAGTGACAAGAGCTGCAATGATTACTACGAGCCAAACATTTACTATTAACATTGAACCAGAATAGAATTGAAAAAAAAAAAAAAAAAACCTTTTCAAATGCAACAAGTCAACGTGTATTTTACTTATCACAATGACAGCCTCGCTCGATGCTCAGACAATTTGTTTTTGCATGTGGGAAGGGTATCATGTTCTTCCACAAGTTGTCTTTGATGTCCGACTTTACCGGCGTGTTCAACTGATGTGCAAATTCTTTGCACAACTGGTATTTCTTTTCAGTAGTGTTTGGACTTTGCATCAATGTATTTTTTTTACATTGCATTATAATTTGTTTTAGGGTTCTTATGAAAACTTATAACTAATAACTATTGTCAAGAGGTCAGTGTATTGGTAGTGTATCCTACTTGAATAGTTTTTGGGCTCAAACTTCAATTTGTCATTAACAGGATGACCGATCCCTTGATGCTCGTTTTCTTTGGGATGTTATTTTCCGGGCGCCAAGAAATTTTTAACACTGTAGGCTTCTTTTCTTATTCTTTTAGTGAAACGTAGTATTGGAAGCGTTTTAAGATATCGAATTCGTTCAAAGTGGAAACCGTGGCAAACAGTAAACACTAACATTTTATTTTCGCGCATGAATCCTCGTAGACATTAAGATTACATTACCTTTTCAGGATCGGGGTGTGTTTTTTTTATTTCTTGTTTTAAAGAGATCGGTTTCCTTTAGTTAATATTTGCACTCCAAATATACGGACATTTGAGTAAGGAAAAAGTGCTATGGGTAATTACTTTCACTATTCCTGGCTATTTGGACTTTTTTGTATCACTGAAGCGGACAGCCGACGGAATATTTGCGTCTAATTAATGGGAAACTCAGAGAAAAACAAAATGATTAACAAGTGCGTGAGACTGCTCCATCTAGTCACGAAGTAAAAGGTCTTTTCAGAGTATTTACTTCATTCGCAGATGAAATGGATCCTGAATTTTTTTTTATAAAATGACTGTACAATGGTGAAAACCTAGAGAAAATTAAATAAATAAACCCTTTGCTTATACCAGTTGTAGGAATATTCTTACATACATTCAGGACACCATGTTTGTAAATCTCTATACTACAGTCATTCAGTCTAGAGTTGTTTAATCGTTTGAGTAAGCAAGTGGCACCTTTTTAAATTGTTTGAGTTTTCTACCCGTGCTCGAGTGAAGAAAAAAATTACTAAGTGTTCATAAAACGCTCTTTTTTTTCAAAAATTAATTGATGATGAGTTCTCAAATTTAAGACTGTAAAAATCTCGTCATGCGCATTTGAACATTTCATGAAATTTGCACATTAGAAATGTTACTATTATTATTATTAAAACAACAACAAAAAAACAACAACAAAAACAAAAACAAAAAAAACACTCAAAAAACCATGGAAAGTCACTGTTTCTAATAAATACTTGCAGTAGTTAAAGAGCCCCATCACTATGCTTAGGAAAACCTTTAACTATATGATGGGATAGTTTGTGTTAACCTTATTATACTTAACAATAAGATTATGAGAATGATGTTTATTCAAGAAAGTGACGCAGGCATACTCGGAAAAAAGAAATCCGAGTGCTCCTATCAGGAGTCGAACCTAAGACCTTCCGATTAGTAGTTCGGATGCTGTACCACTGAGCTACAGGAGACTCGTGGGAACTAAGGCCATTAAACTAGGTTCATGGGACAAACATCCTGCATACTGCTAGGATTTGAATGTCGAACGTGTGGTATATGAAAGAAAATTTAATGGCCTTAATTTAATTAAATTTAATAGTTTAATGGCCTTAGCTCCCACGAGTCTCCTATAGCTCAGTGGTAGAGCATCCGAGCTAGTAATCGGAAGGTCTTAGGTTCGACTCCTGATAGGAGCACTCGGATTCTTTTTTCCGAGTATGCCTGCGTCACTTTCTTGAATAAACATCATTCTCATTCATTCACCAGGCTGGAAATATACCATCACATTTCTTTCAATAAGATTATGGGCTCGAAGTTTCTGCCAAAGTTTCAAGACAATATTTGACAAAATTGATTGGCAACTGCGTGTAAGGTTTGACCATTTAAATGTACAATTGATCGATTAGAATTTTCATTTTTAAGTACCGTCTCATTCTTACATCATGTTTAACTTACCCAAAATATCACTGGATAACGTCACCGGAGCTATTAAAACCGCCAAAATTACGAAAGGCCAAACGTTCACCATCAACATTTTTGCAGCTTTGAGCGTCAGTCTCGAAATGGATTGATCGAATCTAAACTGTGTTTAATTTGATGACGGAAGGCTAAAAATTACTTGACCACATGCACGTAGGTTTTCTTCTTAAGTAACCTGTTTGGAATTTGCTTTAGACGAGGGTATCAAGTTCTCCCACGAATTTCCTTTGTTCTTTCTCAAAAACCTCAAATTGAAACTCGCTCAAGCAAATCAAATGGACGTAAAAAATTCTTGAATAAATGTTAAGTAGTCTCAATGAATCTATAGCTATGCTATAGCTCGTTAAAATTTTGCTATTAGGTTGAGTCAATGATGTGACATTTCCTGTTAATTTATCAGAAACATTGTCCTCCTTTAGGGGAACAGAATTCGTTCCTTTTAGTGCACTGAATCCCACTGAAGTTGCAAAAGAAACAGTGAGTGTTTAAACATGTATCAAACCTCCCCGTTAAATTTACAATGAGAAAGGTTTGTGAAAGGATTCTTTGTTTAGTACAGAAAAAGTCTGAAATTATCTGCCATAAAAAGCTCTTTCTGCTTTTGTTAGATGACTGATGTTTAACGTTTGGGTATCTTCAGTATTCTGCGACGGAAACCTTCCTTCCTGAATATCAATAACCTCATTGAACGAAACCTTGCATAGGAGAATCAAATCAGTACTTTGGCGAAAAAAAAACCATTTCTTGTTGAAGACCTTTGATCAAACTAACGGAACTCCTGATACTGCCGTTACCAAAACCCACGTATATTTTTTTAACTTTTAAACTGAAGGACTGGTAAAGGATGAACACAAATCCCCTTGATTAGTTTTTGCATGCGCATTAATGACTATCATTTGAAAAGTCTACTCCGGCCAGTTGTGAACATAAAAGATGTTTTATTCTGATATTTTTGTTAAATGTGAACAGACATCCTGTGTAGACGTTTTACCCTTTCGTCGCAACATTTTGATACACTAGATTTTCTTGAAATGTAGTTTTGAAAGCTTTTTAGGATATCGAATTTGTTCAAAGAGGAAACTGTGGCAAACAATTAACACTAACATTTTATTTTCGCACATGAACCCTTGTATGGATTGGGATTGGGGTGTCTTTTAAAATTTCTTTTTTTAAAGAGATCAGTTTCTTTTAGATAATATTTGCACTCTAAATAAACGGAAATTTGAGAAAGGAAAAAGTGTTCTGGGTAATTGCTTTTACTACACCTGACTGTTCCAACTTCTTGTATCACTAAAGCGGACAGACGACGGAATGTTTGCGTTTAATTAAAGGGAAACTTAGAGAAGAACAAAATGATTAACAAGTGCGTGAGACTGCTCCAACTAGTCACGAAGTAAAATGTCTTTTCAGAGTTTAAATGGTGAATTACCAGTGTCTCTTATAACCGGTAACTTACTATAATGCTGTCTTGAAGGTGCAAGAACTACAATAATTACTAAAAGCTAAACATTTATTATTAGCATTGAACCAGACAAGAACTGAAAGAACGTTTGTAAATGCAGCAAGCTGAATAGTATTTTACTTATCGCAAGAAAAGCCTCGCTCGATGCTTAGACAAGTTGCTTTTGCATGTGGGAAGGGTATCATGTTCTTCCACAAGTTGCCTTTGATGTGCCGACTTACCGGCGTGTTGAACTAACGTTCAAATTCTTCGCAGAACTAGTCTTTCTTTTCAGTAGCGTTTCTACGTTGCATCAATGTATTATTTTTATTGCATTAAAATTTGTGTTGGGGTTGGTATGAAAACATAACTAATACAACTATGAACTTTGCCAATAAGTCAGTTTACTACTGAGTAGTGTATCCTAATTAAATAGTTTTTTGGCCCAAACTTCAAATTGTAATTAAAACTAAATCCTTTGACCGATACCTGAATGCTCGTTTTCTTGGAATATTATTAGCTGGGCGCCAGGAAATTTTTAATACTGTAAGCTTCTTTCTTTATTCCATTCGCAGATCAAATGGAACTGATTTTTTTTTTTCATAAAATGACCGTGCAATGGTGTAAACCTGGAGAAAACTAAATAAATAAACTCTTTGCTTATACCAGTTGTAGGAATGTTCTTACATACATTCAGGACATGTTTGTAAATTCCTATACTGCGGTCATTCAGTCTTATTGTGTAATACATGAAGTAGTAACCTAGGCAGAAAATATTATGGGATTAGCGTAATAAAGAAAGCACATGGTCGACTACTTGTGTGTCTTGCTCTGGGATAGTTTTACGACTAGCATTCCTCTAATTTATGTATTAAGAGGATACGACATTGGCGACGAGGATAAGTGCGGCACAAGATGTCTTCGAGCGAAAGTGGCGTTTCAAATGCGATTCCTAAGTTCGATTGTCACTCGGATCCGGCCACATTGGGACCACGATGGAAGCGATGGTTAACATCTTTTGAACTATTCGCGGATGGCAAAGGTCTTATTATCACAGAGGGTACAAATGCAGTCACGAAACAACGGAGAAGAGCTATGTTACTCCATTCCACAGGCCCCGATGTACAAGAAATCTTCCTATTCTCGCAAACACCGGCGAAGCAACTGATTACGCAGCAGCTGTAACTGCATTGAATGGATATTTTCTTTCTGAAGTCAACTCTGCTTTCGCTTTCTAGAAATTTCACACCTCCAACAAAAGGGAGGTAAGACTCTTTTGCAGTTTGTAACTAGATTAAGAAAAGAAGGAAAGGACTGCAATTTTGGTGCAGACTTTGACAACCAGTTAAGTGATGCGGTCCTGTGCAAATGTAGGTTAGACTATGTGAGACGTAAATTGCTTGAGGAAAGGGAAGAGCTAACTCTTGCCCGCACATTAGAACTTGCAGAACAGTGTGAAAGTGTAGAGCACCAAATGTCTCAGCACAGTATGAGTGAACCAAGTAAAGTAGATGCAAACAGGGTTTATGAGAAAGCTGGGAAACCCAAGAGTAAACAAAGGAGTAAAGGGAACAAGGGCAGAGAAATTCATTGCTATCGTTGTGGGTCAACTGGTCATCTGGGCGGCGATTCAAAATGCCCTGCTAGCGGCCAAACCTGTAGAAAATGTAAAGGCAAAGACCATTTTGCTAGTGTCTGCAAAACCAAAACAAAGAAACCAGAAGTTAACCAAATACAACAAGAACCATAAGCCAGTGGGGAGCAAGTTGATTATGCTTTCAGGGTTACTGATAGAGTCCAGTCAAACATGCTTAAGTTGTCTGTGGGTGGGGTAGAATTAGAGATGCTGGTGGACTCTAGAGCCACCAATAACATTGTCGACGAAGAAACTTGGGAGCAATTGAAAGCTAAGACGATTAAGCGCAAGTCTGAAGCTGCCCCTGTTGACAGGAAACTATATACTTATGCATCTAATAAGCCCCTCCCAGGAAAAGGTCGTTATATGTGTGAAGTGGTGGTTGGCCAAGGGAAAGCTCAAGCTGAATTCCTAATTAATAAAGGAAAGGGAGTACCACTCCTTGGCAAGGATACTGCAATGAAGTTGGATGTGTTGAAAATAGGTGTCGACATTACTACGGTTGTTGAAACCCAGCAGATAATGCAGCAGACATATCCAGTGGGATTGGAAAGGTGAAATCTAAACAAGTAACATTACACATAGACCCAGCAGTGAAACCAGTATCCCAGCCATTGAGGCGAATCCCCTTCAATTTGCAAGATAAGGTTGAAAGAAAGGTTAAAGAATTGTTAGACCGTGACATCACCGAGGAGGTCGATGGGCGAACATCATTGGTAAATCCAGAAGTAATCATTCCGAAAGCGGACGGCGATATTTGTCTCTGCATCGATATGAGGCGAGCGAATGAAGCAATAATACGGGGTCGATGCCCCATAACAACCGTAGATGAGTTGCTGCACAACATGAATGGTTCCAAAGTTTTCAGCAAGTTAGATTTAAAGTGGGGATACCACCAGCTGGAACCTTGTCCCGAGTCACGCCAGATAACCACCTTTGTGACACACAAAGGCTTGTACAGTTATAAGCGCATTTTGTTTGGTGTAAGTTCAGCAAGTGAGCAGTACCAACATGAGATATCTACCGCCTTGGCTGGAATAGAGGGAGTCGACAATATCTCTGACGACATCATTGTACATGGCCCAGACCAGACAACTCATGACCAGCGCCTTCACAAAACTATGCAACGTCTCAGACAGCATTGTTTGACCCTCAATGTTGACAAATGCCTGTTCAATGTGGACAGATTGGTTTTCATCGGCATTCTCCTCTCTGAAAAAGGAATTGGCCCGACAGAGGAACGAGTTAGAGCTCTGCAGGAGACAAGAGAGCCAGCAACTGTCAATAAAGTACGAAGCTTCCTGGGATTGGCTAATTACAGCAGCAGATTAATTTCCCATTTTGCCACACTCTCAAACCCACCGAGGAAACTAACCAGGAAAGATGTTCCATTCCATTTTGGAGCCGAGCAAAAGGCTGCTTTTGAGTCATTGAAGCAAAGCATGGCTGAAGCAGAAACACTGGCATACTTCGACAAGAATGCACCAAGCAAAGTCATCGCAGACGCGAGTCCTGTTGGCCTTGAAGCCGTGTTAGTCCAAAGCCAGGATGGAGCATGGGTGCTAATCTGCTATGCAAGCCGCAGCCTCACAGAGTGTGAACGCAGATACTCCCAGACCGAAAAGAAGGCCCTTGTTTGGGCATGCATGAGATTTCATGCATACATCTATGGAATGAGGTTTGATCTAGTAACCGACCAAAAACCGTTAAAGGTCATCTATGGTCCCCGTTCCAAGCCTTCAGCCCGAATTGAACGATGGATAATCCGTCTACAACCGTACGACTTCCGTATTGTGTATGCCCCAGGGCAAAGCAACATAGCTGACCCTCTCTCGCGTTTGCTAAGTCGAAACAAAACAACGAGTTATG